>NW_027202451.1:22500-232455 GCF_024711535.1 Dipodomys merriami | reverse complement strand
GAAAGTTTGTATTTATCAAAAGGAAACCTGCACTTCTAATCCATATGGAAAAATTTTGAAGACCAGTTTGTTTTCTTCATCTCTCATAGCCCTTATTGTTTCTCATTTAATACTCTGTGCTCATCTCTATCATTTTTCTCTGGAAGGAGATTTATTCTACCTGTCTTTCTCCATCTTCAGAGTTATATTGCGTCTTGGCATACACACCTATCAGATACTAATAGGTTCCACTATCACTACTTGTGAATACCTAAGAGAGAATTGGATTGACCTACTTTCGGGTCCATAGTGCATGGGTCAGTAGAATGGAGAGATAACTTCATGGGACATGGCAAATTACTCCATATATGAGGCACTGTTCTTAATGATGCTTGCATAAGTGAGGCTACTTTGTCTGTGACTAACACACTATGTGTTTAAAAATGAATTTATTTTTCTCCCTGAAGAACTCTACAAATAGAGTATTGCATGTTATTTTGGCGAATGTAGGGGCCTGGTATCTTCACTTTTATTTGTTGGGTTCTTTATGATTTTGTAATTGTTGTCAGATCATGCTGTGAGTGCAGGTATGGTATTCTCAAACAGATAAGCTCAAATTCAGGAGTTACAGAGACAGGAAGTTTCATTTCTCCTCATGCTCCCAGCAGCTAGAATGGTTTAATGTCTAACTCTGATGCTTTGAGATGTTGGAAGATTAAAGTGTTGGCATTTTCAGAAATTTTTTATCAGGAATTGCTTTTAGTGGGCAAGGAAAACAGGAGTTAGAAGTATGTTTGGATAGTAAACAGCAGTGATTTCATAAGACTTGAAGGATATTTGTCATTCAGAGCCATGTTTTAGAAGGGGAATAAAAATCATGGAGAACCCTGGCAAGAGTGGCTAGTATTAATGTCTTAAAAAGTTAGAGAGTTAATGGATCATGAATATGAAAATCTAAGGAAAGGAGATAGGGAGAATACACCTTTTTTTATACCTTTGAAGACTAGCATGGAGAACAGAATTTAGGTTGTGTTTACTTGTGTCTCATGAGTAGAGAACTCCCACTACTCAGTGGAAGTTTTATGGACTTAGATTTTAGTTGAATATTAAGTGTACCAGAATAGAATGGGTGGCTTTTTCATCCTAACGTCTTTCCCATCTAAAATTTCTAAGCATTAATTTCACTGTGAAGGAAAGTATACCGGAGATGGGTTTTTTTTAGAAGTTTGAGATAAAAGATACCAATGAAATCACTTGGTATCTTTTTTGCAATTTTGTCATGTTCCTTTAAGGATGTTGTCTTCTGCTGTGTGTGTGTGTGTGTGTGTGTGTGTGTGTCTGTGTGTGTGTGTGTGTGTGTGTGTGTGTGTGTGTGTGTGTGTCTGTGTGTGTCTGTGTGTCTGTGTGTCTGTGTGTGTGTGTGTGTGCGTGTGTGTGTGTGTGTGTGTGTGTGTGTGTGTGTGTGTGTGTGTGTGTGTGTGTGTGATGTTCCTGGAGCTTGAAGTCAGGGCCTGGGTGCTGTTCCTGACCTTTTTGCTCAAGGCTGAGTAGCTAGGATTATGGTTGTCAGCTACCAGTGCCCGGCCTCTTTCTTTTTTAATGTGTATGTTCTGGCACTGGAGCTTGAATTCCGTCTTCACAGTCTACCTTGTCTCCCTCCTCCACAGCTGGCACTTGAACCCTGCCTCTGGTTTTTGCGGGATAAATAAACGGAGATGAAAGTCTCACAGACTCTTCTGCCCTGGTGGCTTTCCATTGTGATCTTTAGATCTCAGCCCAGAGTAGCTAGGACCATAGGCATGAGTCACCAGTGACCCTGTCCTGCTTTCCCAATTCAGATTCATACTTAAAAACTTTTTAACTGTTACTAAAAGATACTGGTTACAGTTATATAAGTTGGGTAAAGAGTTCATTTCTTTTTTATCAGTCATGGACATGAACTCTGGGCCTGGGCGCTGCCTCTCACCTCTAGAGCTCAAGGCTAGTTAATGCTCTACTACTTGAGCCACAATGCCACTTCTAGTTTTCTGATGGTTTATTGGAGATAAGAGTCTCACAGACTGGCATTGAAGCACAATCCTCAGATCTCAGCTTCCTGAGTAGCTAGGATTACAGGTGTGAGTACATTTCTTTTTGGACAGTGTCAACATTTCCTTCTCTGTTAGGCTTGTTTAGAGGGAGTCTAGTGTGGCCTTCAATCTTTTTTTTTAATTTTTATTTTTTTATTGTGATTGATTACATAATTTCCCCAATTTCAGAGTATTGTGGGATAGTGATGCTGTTAAAGTCACAAACACACTCTAACTTTCCTGGAACAAATCGTCTATTACGGTATAACATTTATGAGTTCTATGAGCTTTGTGATACAGTTATTTCTTCCGCATTGGGTGGTATGTACATTTCTTTTGTTTTGCATAGTATCAGCTGTTCCCTCTTTCCCATTTGTTCCCTCCCTCACATAGCTGTCATTAAGTTGCTTAGTTCATTTTGGTCAATGTCCTGTGCAGCTGATGGGTCCCGCTGTTGTATGTTTTCCCCTGATTCCCTCTAGTTCTGTGTCATCTTCCTGGTTCTCCTCTGGTGTACACATATATACCATACATGTGATCAGCAGCATGGAGTTATTTAGTAGTGGTTTGCCCAGATGAGTGGAAGTTCTTTGTTTCTTAAGTCTTGTTAATTTTGTTGTATCACCTAACATTTTGGATTTAACATCCACTTATCAGGGAGACCATACACCATTTGTCTCTTTGCTTTTGGCTTACCTCGCTCAACATGATTTCTTCTAGCTCCATTATTTTGTCATTTCTAATGGCTACATAATATGCCATTGTGTATAGATACCACAATTTTTGGATCCATTCATCTGTGGTGGGGCATCTGGTTTGTTTCCATATCCTAGCTATTGTGAACAGTGCTGCAATAAACTGGAGGTGCATGTGTCCTTGTATACTGGTTCCTGTTGTTCAGGATAGATGCCTAGAAGTGGTATGACTGGGTCTTAAGGGAGGTCAATCTTTAGCTTTCTGAGGACCCTCCAGACTGCTTTCCAAAGTGGTTGTATAAGTGTACATTCCCACCAGCAGTGTAATAAGGTTCCTCTTTCTCCACGTCCCCTCCAGCATTTGTCATTGGCTGATTTGTGGATATGGGACATTCTGACTGGGGTAAGGTGGTATCTCAGGGTTGTCTTTATTTGCATTTCCTTCACCACCAGGGATGGTGAACATTCCCTCATGTGTTTCTTTGCCATTTTTATCTCTTCATCTGAGAAGTCTCTCTTTAATTCCCTTGCCCATTTAGTAATTGGTTTGTTAGGTTTGGGAGGGATTAGTTTCTTTTTTTTTTAATTTATTTTTTATTGTGAAAATACTGTACAGAGGGGTTACAATTACATGGGCAAGATAATGAGTACATTTCTTATCAAGCATTGTAGCCTCCTCCTTTGTTTCCCCTACCCATCCCTTCCCATCCTCCCCCCTGGCCCCCTCACCTAATCCTCCCCGCCCCCCCCAAAGTTGTAAAGTTCTTTTTTGACATAACAATTTGTACTTCTCATTGTTGCGACGGGTCCTCCTGTATCCTCATTTAAACGACTTGTTTTTCCCCTTCCCCTGGGATTAGTTTCTTGAGTTCCCTGTATATACTGGATATTAACCCCTTGTTTGATATATTGCTGGTAAATATTTTTCCAAATTAGTTGGTTGTCTTTTTAGCTTGGTTGCGATAGCTTTAGCTGTGCAGAAGCTTTTTATTTTAAGGTAGTTCCATTTGTCGAGTCACTCTCCCAATTTTTTGTGACTCTGGGACTCTGTTCAGGAAGTTTCTTCTTGTGCCTATAAGTTCAAGTGTCTCTCCTACTCTGTCCTGCAGTAGTTTCAGAGATTCAGGTTTAATGTTAAGATCTTTAATCCATTTTGAGTTGATGTTGGTGCATGGTGGTAGGCTGGGGTCCACTTTTAGTCTTCTGCATGTGGCTGCCCACTTTTCCCAACACCAGTGGTTGAAGAAGTTTTGTTTCTTCCATTGTATGTCTTTTAGCCTTCAATCTTAAGGACTAGTTTATCTTTACTGCTGCGCCCTGATTCCTCTGAATTCACTCTTATTCCTCAGGTTTTCAGTGAAATCTGTTCACTTTGGTTGTTTAAAAAACCAGATGTTTCAGCATAGCTTGAGCTATGGGGATTGTGTTGCTTACTACTTATGCTAGTTCTTCTCCCAACTGTGTGATGTTACCTAGTGTTTGAACAGTGTATTACTCAGATACATACAAATCAACACATCTGTAGATTCTTGGAACATTTTACTTATATAGCTGCATCCTCTGAAGTTTTTTGACTTTAAAGTAGTAGCTGCTTCAGCCTTCCTTGATGCCAGACTTTATCCCTGACTTACATTGCCTGTGAGTGTTCTGTTGTCTGTAGGTTCTCCTCTGTGTGTTGGGGTTTGGAACTTTTCTCTAGGCAGAAAGCCCAGCTGTGGCGTTGACTTTGTTTCTCTTTTCTCCTGGACCAAAGTGTTTTTTTTTTTTTTGTCTTTTGTGTAGTATCTAAAAATAGTTCTTTCTTCTATTTTGTCTGGTTTTCTAGTTGCTGTATAGGAAGGCAAGTGTAGAACTTGAAAGCAAAAGTTCTCTCCATAATAGAGTGTTTGATATAATATAGTTAAATTACTTGGTGTACTAGTTGATCTAGTATAAGATTTTTAAAGGTAAACAGAACTAATTATTCTTGAAACATACTCATCTTTGTAATGTATATTGATTCCCATACTAAGAATCAGCATAGTCTTTTAGGACAAAGTTGAGCTATAATTTTCATACAGTAAAACTTTTTTTCTGCAATATGCCTTTGTGTTGAGAAATAATGGTTATGTTAATACTGTATAATCACAGTATATTGTGATGCACAGATACAGAATATTTTCTGTATTTGTATGGCTCACTGAGATATAAGAATATTTTCATTATCTGAGGGAGTTCCTTCATGCCAGTTTGTAGCCACACCTTTCTGTCTGTTCACAGCATTTGCCAACCATTGATCTGTCTCTGACTATAGTTTCCCCTTGTTTAGAAAAATGTTTACTATGTGCAGATCAATATTTTTTTTTCTTTTGCCAGTCCTGGGGCTTGAACTCAAGATTTGAGTGTTGTCCCTGACCCATTCTGTACTTAAGGCTAGCACTCTACCACTTGAGCCACAGCACTATTTCCTAAATTTTTTGAGAAGTCATTTGAAAATAAGAATCTCATGGACTTTCCTGTCTGGGTGGCTTCGAATATGATCTTCAGCTCTCAGTCTTCAGAGTTAGCTGAGAAGCTAAGATTGCAGGCACGAGTCAGCAGACCACCATTGCCTGGCTATTGGAACCTTTCTTTCTTTCTTTTGGCAATATGAAGTACCACTTGAGCCACATCCTTAGTCCTTTCTTCTGCATGCCTCTATCTATCTACCTATTTACCTGTCTATCTATCTGTCTATCTATCTGTCTGTCTATCTATCTATCTATCTATCTATCTATCTATCTATCTATCTATCTATCTATTTATCTATCTATCTATCTATCTACAGGGAGTAGTCATTATTTTGCTCTATATTCTCAGTGATGTCAGTTCAAAATGGCAGGGAGGGCATGGCAAAGCAGAATCAATCATACGATGGCAACTAGAAAGCAGAAATAGCTAGTTTGTTTTTGGTTCTGATCATAGGTTTTGCTTGTGCTGGCTTTGGACTACAATTCTGCGTCTACTTTGTAAGCAGCTGTGATTATAGGCATACACTGTGTCTTTGGATTCTCTTTTTATTCTTTTCACTCTGTAGCCCAAGCATCCTTGACTGGATATGAATGTAGCTTAGGCTCGCCTCAGACTCACAATACTCATACCTTAGTCTCTAGAGTATTGGCATTATAGGCATGCACTACACTACAATATTTGGTTATACTTTAGCTTTATGCTTTATATTTTTTCTTAATTTTCATACTGAAAATTAAAACAGTGAATTTTCATAATGTGAACTTGTTCAGAATCTTTTTTTTTTTTTTTTTTGTCGGTTGTGGGGCTTGAACTCTAGGCCTGGGCTTTGTCCCTCAGCTCTTCAGCTCAAGGCAAGCGCTCTACCACTTGATCTACAGCGCCACTTCCGGTTTTCTGGTGGTTTATTGGAGATAGGATCTCACGGTCTTTCTTGCCCGGCCTGGCTTTGAACCGCTATCCTCAGATCTCGGACTCCTGATTAGCTAGGATTACAGGCGTGAGCCACCAGCGCCCGGCATTGTTCAGAATCTTTAAGAGACAGTATGCCCCTTCTAGGAAGATAACTATAGTCCTGACTTTTATCTTAGATTAATTTTGTTTGCTTTTATACTTTACATACTTATAGTACATTTTGTATCTAGCTTCTTCCACAACATTTTTGTATTATTTGACCATGTTGTATTTTGGATGTGGTATTCCATTTTGTCACTATGTCATATTTTATTTATCCCACAGTTGTTAAGCATTGAAATAGTTTCCGTGTTGTAGCTATCACAAATACGGCTGCTCTGAATATTTTTGTTTATGTCTTTTTTTTGGCCAATACTGGGGCTTGAACTCAGGGCCCAGGCACTGTCCCTGAGCTTCTTTTGCTCAAGGCTATCACTCTACCACTTGAGTCACAGTGCTATTTCCTGATGTACTGAGGAATTGTTCTCAGGGATTCATGCATGCTAGGCAAGCACTGTATAATTAAGCTGTCTTCTGATGAACCACTACACATATGTAGCATAGTAGATACTGGCCAGCAGTTTTCCAAAGAGGAGAACCTACTATGGTTCCACATGCGGTGTGTATTTATTTCCCTTGCTGTTCCACATTCTTCCCAGTACTTAGTATTGTAAGTCACTCTTAAAGAATTGAAACATATAAATGGTTGGGCACTGGTGGTTCATGCTTGTAAACCTAACTCTTCAGGAAGTTGAGACCTGGGGTTGTGGTTCAAAGACAGCCCAGGCAGGAACATCTGCAAGACTCTTCTCTCTAATGAACCAGCAAACAAAGTAGGAAGTGGAGCTGTTCCCCAAGTGGTAGAGTACTATCCTTGAGGAAAAAAGCTCATAGACATCACCTAGGCCCTGAGTTTTAAGTCCCTGGACTGCTACAAACCCCCCACAATATATGCAAATGTATTTTCCCAGTATAGTAGTAATGACATTTATGTTGCTATCTAGGGAAAGGACATTATTAGTGGGAGTTTAGATGCCTTAGAATTCATTGGGAAGAAGACAATGGATGTAATAGCAGAACGGGATCCTGTATTTAAAATGACTAAGGGTTTGATGAACCGGAATTCTGCACTGTCTCAGGTACTGTTACCTTTACTGGTTTGATTGCTGTTTTCTGTTGTTTGTGTGTTTTTTTTTTTTAATTTGAATTTTTCCCTTTGTTACCTTGGGACTTTGTTAGTGTGTTTTCTTGTAAAGAATTATCAATGCATTATAAAATTAAGGCATTTTTTATGGGCTGGATTTTTTTTATGGGTTTGTCTAATGCTTAGACAAACAGCCAGCTCTTTTCTTTCTGCAGTTGCCTCTGTCAGTGCAGTACAAAATCCTGAGCGCTATCAAGATTACTTATTAGGTTATTGTTGAAACCACTTTTGGAAATGCATGTGGCTCCTTAGGTGCTGCTGTCTAACATCAAATTTTGTTTAGCTTCTTTTTTATTTTTTGCAGCTCCTGATCCTTAGTGAATTTGACTTGCTGTCCAGGAATGAAGGGTAGTACTTTATACTGGAACTTAGCTTTGCTTCTTTCCACTCTTAAAAACTTTCCCTTGAGCTCTTATTATTTGCTGCATCTATGCTTCCATCTCTTTTTAGGTTTTAGAGTAAGAGGCCAAGGAAAAAGAATAGCTAAGACCTCCAATGAGGTAGCCATGGAAACAGACAAGAAAACTCATTGTGAGCTACCCTTTGATGAACTTCAAGAACATCTAGAAGTTCTGGCGATGCTTTCCCAAGAAAGTGAAATAAAGGTAATTCCAATCCCAAACTCCCAGCTGAAAAGAGTCTTCAAAGAAAAAACATTGCATGGTTTCTTTTCACTTTGTATATTTGGAAAACGAAATGTGTCTCTGAAGGAGATGTGCGTTGCTGGAAATATTATAATAGAAGAAAAATATCCCCTACTGTTTAATTGTTAGAAATAGTGAATAAGTCAAATGTTATTTCTCTTAAAATTATAGAAAAAGAACAGGGCTGGGAAGGTGGCTCAGTGGTAGAGCGCTTGCCTTGCATGCCTGAGGCCCTGGGTTCGATTCCTCAGCACCACATAAGCAAAAAGAAATAGAACAGAGGTCTTAATATAAGATATCCTTTTCTTTCACTTTAGTCTTTCATTTTCTGTTTTTTCTCCAGTGTCATGGGTTTTTAGGTGTCAAAAAGCCTGTTATAGCTGCTAATTTGTATATAATTTCCTGTTAGTTCATCTCCTCTGATAATCTAAGCCAATCTTTCTTGTCTTCCTCCTCCTCCTCCTCCTCCTCCTCCTCCTCCTCCTCCTCCTCCTCCTCCTCCTCCTCCTCCTTCTCCTTCTCCTCCTTCTCCTCCTTCTCCTTCTTCTTCCTCTTCTCCTTCTTCTCCTTCTCCTTCTCCTTCTTCTTCTTTTTCTTCTTCTTCTTCTCCTTCTCCTTCTTCTCCTTCTTCTCCTTCTTCTCCTTCTTCTCCTTCTTCTCCCTCTTCTTCTTCTTCTTCTTCTTCTTCTTCTTCTTCTTCGTTGGTCTTGGGGCTTATACTCTGGCCCTGGGTGCTGTGCCTCAGCTCTTCAGCCCAAGGCAGGCACTTACCGCTTGAGCCACAGCAACACTTTCAGTATTTATTCTGGTGGTTTATTGGAGATAAGAGTTTCATGGCTTTTCCTGCCTGGGCTTCGAAGTCATGCTTAAGCACTGATAATTTTCATTTATCTTTTGGCCTATATTAATTTTGGAAATACAAATTCTGTCTATTTTCCTATAATATCTACCCTTTAGTGTTATGGTTATTAAAAAAATTAGTTCTGGCTCTAATCCTAGCTCAGGAGGCTGAGATCTGAGGTTAATTGAAAGCCAGACCAGACAGGTTATTTTTGATAAACAACTCAGAAAGCTGGAAGTAGTGCTGTAGCTCCAAGTGTATATCGCTATCCTTCAGAACAAAGAGCCTCAGGGATAGCTCCTGGGTCAAGCTCCAGGATCTGCAAAAAAAAAAAAAAAAGAACTGGGTACTGCAATCCTAGCTATTTAGGAGAATGAAATCTGATGATTATGGTGGGAAGCCAGCTCAGATAAGAGTGTCTTTGAGACTTTTATCTCCAATTAACCACCAAAAAGCTGGAAGTTGTGCTGTGGTTCAAATAATGGAGTGCTAGACTTGAGCACAAAAGCTACGCCCCCAGGCCTTGAGTTCAAGCCCTAGGACCAAGACACACACACACACACACACACACACACACACACACACACACACACACACACACACACACACACACACACACACACACACACACACACACACACACACACACACACACACACACACACACACACACACACACACACACACACACACACACACACACACACACACACACACACACACACACACACACACACACACACACACACACACACACACACACCTGTGCTGGCATGAGCTCTTCAGTCTTTTCTCCTTATGAGATTTTTTTCATTAATATTTACACAATATTTTATTATTTTCATTCAGGTGAAATCTTTCCTTAATTCTCTGAGTGGAGAAGAATTAGAGGCTCTAATATTTGAATTAGAACAACTCAGAAGCATTTTCCCTAGCAGAATTTTATGAGGAAGAGGAAGAAGAGAAGAAAGGTAATATGAAAATTCAGAATCAGAGTGGGAAGATGCAATGTATTTATTATTACTAGAGTATTTATTATTACTAGGGTATTTATTATTATTATTAATATTATTACTAGATTATTTATTATTACTAGAGTAATTTGTGTGTTTGTGTGTGTGCACGCACAACGCCTGTGCTGGTCCTGGGGCTTGAACTCAAGGTCTGCTTGCTGTCCCTGACCTTCTTTGCTTAAAGTTAGACCTTTAAGGACTTGAGCCACACCTCTACTTCCAGTGTATTTTTTGTGATTAGAGATAGGAGTCTCATGGAGTTTTCTTTCTAGGCTGGCTTCCAACTGTGATCCCGAGATCTCAGTTGCCTGAGTAGCAGTCTGACGAGGATAGCCACTGGCACCCTGCATCTCTCTCTTTTTTGCAGTGAGAATTTTCATGTAGAATTCTTTTTGCAACTTTCCCCCATCTAGGTGTTCAGACACGTCAGCCTCTTGCTTATGTCTTCTTTTTTTTTTCCCTGTCAGACTCCTCTTAGCATCCCTCATACTGATATTGTTCATACACCCCTGCCAGTGATTACAGTTAAAGATTGCTCTTTTCAGAGTTTGTCCTCAGTTTGGCTAATGTTTCTTTATATCTCTGGATACTTCATCTGTGCCTCGTGACTTGTGGGATCCTTAATCCCATCTTGAATTGAGGCAGAAAAGGTGGTAGTACCTAAAACATGAGTGACAATCTTACCCCTCCCTGCCTCCACAATTTAAAGCCTGTATCTCTTAGAAAATATGAATGTTGAAGCTGCTCATTTTTTATAGTAATTAGGTAATGTGGCAGTTAGTATAAAATGTAATTTCTGGACAAATGAATCTTAAGGGTTGTTTTATTTTAACATTTAATTAGATATATTTCTAAGACATATTATCTGCTAATTGGCTATTTTAAGAAAGTGGAATCCAATGAATTCAGTTTTGTCTTTTTTTTTTAAGCTGGTCCTAGGACTTGAACTCAGGGCTTGGATGTTGCCCTAAGCTTTTTTGCTCATGGGTAGTGCTCTACCACTTGAACCACTGCACCACTTCTGGCTTCTTCTGAGTAGTTCATTGGAGATAAGAATCTCACAGACTTTTCTGCCTGGGCTGGCTTTGAACCATGATCCTTAGATCTTAATTTCCTGAGTAGCTAGGATTACAAGCATGAGCCACCAGTGCCTAGCCCATTTGTAGTGTTTAAATGAACTATTTACTTTGCCATGGAATGACATTTTCACTCTGAAGTATACAAGTGGTCATAGAGACTAGAATTTTATTTGGTGAACATTTCTTAAAAGTGAATGAAATGAGCCTTTACGACGAGAAAAGCAACGATGTATGAGTCGTGATACACATTCAAACTAAGTTTCAATTTTGTAGAATGTATTTATTGCTCTGTTGAGCTTTGTAGCTTCCCAGTGCTGTTTACAGACTATGCTGATGAAATCTGTGTTGATAATACCAGCTATATTCATTGATTTCAGGACAGTTGGTCAGCATTTGGAAGATTTGTGTGACTCAGTGTGAGTATTTTCCCATTATTTAATGTGTGATGTTAGCAAATCATGTACAGGCAAAAGAAAAGAAAAGACTAACTGATTTTAATTTAATACATCCAAGCAGAAAATCTTATGGTATAGCTTCAGGCTCATTGCTATCTATCTCATTACAACTAAATTTTAAGAGATGACCACTAGTTGAGTTTTAGTGTAATATTAAGGAGTATGCCAGCATTAGCTTTATTGATAATCTGAGAAGGCAACTAAAATACTTCTTCCTTTTCTAACTAAGTGACTTTGTAAGGTAGATTTTCTGCATATACTTGAAACAACATAACCCAACAGACAGTATAAAAGCAGATGAGAGAATACAGGTGTCTTTCATTAGGCTAAAGGATGAAGAGATTTATTAAAGATGTAAAACAGTGGGACTATTCTGAAATTTTACCTTTTTTGGAAAATACAGTTTTTTTTCAATAAGTGTATATTAATAAGTAGTGTTTCTTTTCTTTCTTTCTTTTTTCTTTTTGGTGAGTTGTGTGGAGTAAACTGTGGGCTTGGGTGCTGACCCTCAGCTCTTTAGCTCAGTGCTAGTATCCTACCACTTGAGCCACAGCACCACTTACAACTTTTTCTGCTTATGTGGTGCTCAGTAATTGAACTCAAGGCCTCATGCATACAAGATACTCTACCACTGAGCCACCTTCCCATCCCCAGTGTTTTTGTTCTTAAGTTTACAAAACTACCATAAGCACTTGAGTTCTAAATTTTCTTTTGTTTGGGTTGTGAAACTAGGACTCAATACCTGATGCTTTGCTCATTAGCTGAGTTCTACTTTTTAACATATCTGTCTGTTTCTCTCGTGTGTGTGTGTGTGTGTGTGCGTGCACATGCTAATGCATGTGTATCCCCTATTTTTTATTTAATTTATTTATTTTTGTGCCAGTCCTGGGGCTTGAATTCAGCACTTAGGCATTGATCCTGAGCTGTAGTCTACCACTTGAGTTATAGTTGTACTTCTGGTTTTTTTTGTTTGTTTGTTTTGTTTTGTTTTCTGAGTAGTTTATTGGAGATAAGAATCTCATTGACTTTCCTGCTCCAGCTAGCTTTTAATAGCAATCTATAGATCTCAGTTTCCTGAGTGTGTAGCTAGGATTACTGGTGAGAGCCACCAGTTCCTGGCTCTACTAACATTTTTTTTTGTCAGTTGTGGGGCCTAAACTCTGGGTCTGGGCACTGTCCCTCAGCTCTTCAGCTCAAGGCTAGCGCTCTATCACTTGAGCCACAGTGCCACCTCTGGCTTTTTCTACTTATGTGGTGCCGAGGAATCGAACCCAGGACCTCATGTATGCAAGGCAAGCACTCTACCACTGAGCCACCTTACCTTTTTAATTAGCTCTTTGGGAGCTCTCAAAATTTAAGAGTATTAAGAGGTCCTGAGACTAGCATGTTTGAGAGCTGCCAGATGAAAATTTTCCAAATATTAGTGCTTTTAAAGATGGCTCTCTGTTTACTTCTTTGAACTGTCAGTGTGTCCGTAATACCACTGGGATTCCCACTGACCTGGGCTAGGTAGGCCAGCGTGGACCAGCTGTGGGGTAGATTGTGGGGATGCTGGGTCTGCCCAGTAGGAGCGTGGGAATCCAGTTTTGAATTTTCTGTGACGTGCTTGGAGTTAGGGCCCAGTTCTTTTCTTGAGTCTGGCAGCTGGGCTGTTTTCCTCTAATGGGGCCATTTGTGCCGGGTCCTTCCTTGCGTATTGAGCTAGGGTGGTACTCTCAGGTGATGGCTGCAGTGCCCACTATTCATTGAGCTGAAAGTGCATGGCCATAGGTCTGCCCTGCTTTGTGCTTTTCTGTGGAATGACTCCAGTTTTCACTTGGCAGAGATGACACTGAGTTATTCTTGGAGAAGAGGTCGTCTTTGGGTGATCATTGGTGAACAGGTGGTGAGCACTTCTGACTTTAACAATCTTCTAGCAGGCCTGTGGAAATAGGTGGTGTGATATCCAAAAGATGTCTATGAGCAAGTGTTCGGGAACTTAGCTTTCATTTTCTGACTGGGAGAGGTCTTCCTCAGCCTGGGGGGGGTGTTGGTGGTGGAAAGATGACTTCCTTTTTCCTGAAGTACAGGGGGTACTTGAATGGAAAGTAGATAATGATGGAGAAGATGTGTCTGCATCCAGGAAAAAGTAGAGGCGAGAGCCTAGGTCAAGGTGGCAGAAGTGATTTAAGTCCTGTGTTATCTTAGTAGGTAGGTTTGCTCATGATTTTCTACCCCCCTCATGAGTCTGTGCTGCTGTAAGCGTGGCTAAAGCAGATATTGGTTATTTCTGTCCTCAGAGACCATTATCTTGAAGGCACTCTCAGTTCCAGATGGAGAATACTTGACCCTGATTGTTTTAGTCAGATCCAGAGTAACCTGTAAAACTTTTTGTAAGGGTAATGACTCTTAATGTTGTTGTGTACCAATTACTTTTTGACTATAAAAATGGGAAAGATTCTGTTGCCACGTGCTGCCTCCCTGTGGAGTTCTCTTGCTGAGATTCTGAACTAGGCAACTCAATCTTCAGGTGTTCATCACAGCTGGAGAGGGCCCTGGTGGAGAGGGGGTAACGATACAACCCAATGATGGAAGCTCCTGAGCCACCCTTGGGAGAGGAAAGGGATTTCTGGGAAGGCTGAGAGTTTGGTTCTGGAGAAGAATCAAGAGTTCTTGTATTATTGCCTGGATTGGCCTCACATTATGATCCTTCTACTTTCATCACCCGGGTAGTTGGGAATATAGAACTATTGAATGTGACCCCAAAGATTGATATAGGAGACTAGAGCAGCACTGAGGAAATGTTTTCTTCCTCTCCAGACCTGGCAGATCCCAGAGAAGGAGGGAGCATATGACCCTGATATCTAGAGAGTCCTCAGTGAGCCACATCTGTACGAAGGTCTCCTCTGAGATGGCTCTCTCTCCCTTTAGACTACATATTAAATGCAACAGACTTGTCCCAGGCCCAGTCGCCACTCCTCCCAGGGGGAGTGGGCATGTCCTCTGCTCTTGGAAAAGTTGATGGCAAAGTGTGGCATCTTAGACATTTACCAAGATGAGGTAAAATATAGGAGGACCTGACCTTCTCCCTTTTCCTTCCATGGTATCATTTCTCACCAGTCATTATCTTAGAAAGCCTGGAGACTGTTATTCATTTAAAATTTTTCTGCCCAAGATATATTTTTGGATATGCATTTCATCTAGAGATGTTTGACCTTGGTCCTGGATGAAGGGTTATCCACTCTGGCACCTTGGTATCTTTGCTGAGACAGTTGTTTGAGCCTTTCAGGCACTCAGCATATGGTTCTGAGTCTTTCAAGTAGGCATTTCAGACTGAACGCACGTAGACTGCTGTCAACTGCCCTGAATTTTCCAGTTGTGATACCTTGGAGCCTCCAGAGGGGACTGCCCCAGGCTGATAGCTTGGGACTTTTTATGTATGGTCAGGAACAACGTGGTCTATGAGCAGGCCAGGCCTCTGTCTGGACACTTGCAGAGACATTTGAGTGTCCCATTAACAATGTCATCTGGTTGGCTCAATGACTGCATGTGAGAAGGTTGGGAGCAGTGTTATTCTTGGGGTTGGAAAGCTGCTTTTTATGGTATTACGGTTTCCATGGATTAATTTTTGAGGGCATTTTTCATGTTTAAATGAAGACGGGCACAGGAGAAAAATCATTCAGGTTATCAGATAAGTGTGTATTCTCTGAGTGTGAGGAGGTGCCTTCAGGGCCATCTTTAATTTCTGTGATGAAGGGCACCTTTAGCTCTGAACATAGGGCCTCCCATCCCTTCTTATATTCTCAGCTTAGCAGCGATCACATGAGTTGATCATCATCCTAATGGGTGAATCGGAGTGCTGTGTCTAATGTAGGTACAGAGAGAAGCAGTTGGTCCTTCAGTCTAACACTTTCCTTGTGGAAGGTCACATGATTGGATATGTTTCTGAACACTAATGTGTCCACTGTTTCTCTCAGCTTTTCTAGACCATTTTGCTGCCAGTCCTTGGCGTGAGCTACCATGACAACATCTGAAGAGGGGATACAGCTCCTGTTGTCACCATCTGCTTAGGTCAGGGTGACATTTTGAGAGGCTTCTTACATCTTGAACTTTACCAATGACCATCCAGTAATAGAGATGTATTCTGCATGAGTTTACCCTGCTCACACATCACTTTCTACCGCTAGGACCCTTGGCCTTTGATTCTACATAGAGAATCTGATCACGGAGCAGTTACATGCACTATTTTCTGAGTGTGTATATATAACATTGGCATCTACTCCAGGGAGTTCAAGGGATTTCTGAGCATGTTCTCCACAAAGCAGGAAAAACTGCAACCAAGGGATGAGATGAATTCCTCGATGACTTTCGCCATTTCTATTCAGGCAGAGGTACCCATCTGCTACAGGGGAATGGTTTGGAGGTGGTTGTGGACTAGGTTGGAATTCTACCTGAACTTTCAGATTTATGCCTGTTTTTTCTTCCCTCTCCTGTGAAATGATCTCCTGCAGCCTGATACAGCATATGTGCAGACTTGCTGAGGCAGAATCGCTCAGATACCGGAGAAGAGTTGGCATGAGCTGGGGGAAGGGGAAGCATGAGGGTTTGTTCAGTGTGGATTCTCAACTAAAATGACAGAGGTCCCATAGCTTTCACAGCAGTGTTCTAGAGAACAGGCAGGGACGAGTTTAAACTGTGTGTTCTACCTTCCTGGCTGTGATGGGCTTCACATCAAGGCAAGTTGGAGTGTACAGAAGGGCCTAGGGAGGTGGCAAGGCTTTGTTTATGGCTTTGTTGGCTTGAACCCCTTGGCTGTGTGTGCTGAGGATCCAAGCTTGCTAATGAAATAGATTGTATCTGCTGGAAACCTCCATTTCCCTGTAAAATTCTTGTCTGAGTTCCCTCCTTTTGCACTCTTATGTGGGTCTGAGCTTCACAGGGACTTCTCTGGGTGAAGGCACGGGGTTTGTAAGCTTCTCCCAGCTTCCTAGCTCTACTGATCAATGTACCTGGGTGCCTGAGTTACACCAGCCCACTCATGCGCAGTCTAGCAGATAACGCTGTCCCTCTGCTGACAGGCAGTGCCATGGAACACACGAACATTTCTCGATCTCACAAGTCCCATGTTCATGACATTTCTTTTTTTAATTTATTTTGTGAACATACTGTACAGAGGGGTTACAATTACATGGGCAGGATAATGCCAAATCACTGGTGAGCGGTTGTGCATGTATGTACACACATTCACACTAAGGCATGTACATAGTGTCAGATTTGACTGGTTATGTACTATATATTATAGTACCCAAGTGAAAGAAGACTTGGAGATTCCTTGGAAACATCTTCTGTTGGTTTGTGTATTTTTCTTGCTGGTGGCAATCAAATTCAGAATTTCATGCAAACTAGGCATACTATCACGAGCCATAACTGGAGTTATTTTGTCTTCTATTTATTTTAATTTTGGGGGCTGATTCTGGGACTTGAACTCTGGGTCTGGGCACTGACCCTAAGCATTTTTGCTTAAGGTTACTACTATACCACTAAAGCTACAGCTGTATTTCCAACTAATTGGAGATAAGCCACATAAATTTTTCTCCCTTGGGTCAGTTTTGAACCCCTCTGTACACCATTTTTACAATAAAAAACATGAAAAAACCATTATCCTGGAGTACTTTAAGTTCAAATTTCCTAAGTGGTCTGTAAATTAAGACAAATTTTGAGTGGGAAGAAGGTCTCAGAAACATTTATTTGTGTGTGTTTTGCATTATTTCCCAAGTATACATAAGTTAACAGTAGGAGAAACAATAAGAATAATTGGAGAAAAAGAAGTTCTATGTTTAAGTATAATGGTTCAATACAGAATAGAAGACTCTGCAAATAAGACAATTTTGAAATAATAAAGCCAAGGCCAGTAGGTAGATCTATGGGTGTGATATAGAGAAAGCATTACTACTAAGTGGAATATGAAGGATGAGGCCACTCTGTTTCTTCTACTAGTTCTAAATCATGACAGCTAATCATGGAATTTTGTGAAAAGTAGAAGGGAGGAATAATTCTAGTTCCAAAGCAATTCGGATATAAGAGCATGGAATTAACTGGAAATAATGCCATGTTGAGAGAGCAGGAATTATACTAGCAATGAATTGGTGGATAAGATCACATTTCTTTTTTTCTTTTCCTTTCTTTCCTTTTATTGTTTTTTTGATGTTTGTGGGCCTGGGCACTCTCCCTCTACTCTTCAGCTCGAGGCTAGCATTCTACCACTTGATTGGAGATAAGTTCTTCAGAAACTTTCCTACTTGTGCTGGATTGAACTGCAATCCTCAGATCTCAGCCTCCTGAGTAGCCAGGATTATAGGCGTGAGTCATTGGCACCCCTCTTAAGATCCCATTTCTAACAGTGTACACTCAAGGTGTGTAATGTGTATGTTCATCTATCTTTATATGTATTATTGAGTTAAAAATCTGGGCTATAGCTTAGACTTTACACTCACAAAAATGTAACTAGTTTAAAATCTGATACTCTTGGAAAGATGAAACCTAAGAATGTAAAGGAGTTTGGGAAGTTCAGTTTGCATCCAGCCTGGGCAGAACAGTCTTTGAGACACTACCTATAATTAACCAGCCAAAAGTTGCATTGGAGAAATGGCTCAAGTGATGGAATACTAGTTATGAGCAAGACTGTTGAATAAGAGCTTGAGGTTTTGGCATACATACATAAAAGCATGCACATAAACAGAGGCACTTATATGTGCAAACACATATATATGAAACAACTCTCAGAATGTGTAGAAAAGTTAGAAAGTAATAGAAAATATGTCCTGAGTAAAACTAGAACAAGTGATAATTTTTTAATATTAGAAAGCCCTCAAGTGAACTTTCCCAGAAAAGCTTGAGAATATTACAAAGTTACGGAACAGAGATAGTAAGAAAATCAAGTAATCATTATTAAAGGAATCAGATCCATGGAGGAATGAAACAGAGACCCCTGCAGGTGCATCTGAAAATGTTCATATCCTGTGTCAAATGTTAGAACGTTTTTGAAAATTGTACATAAACAGTCTGAGCAGTCAGTCTAGTGAATAAGATCATTGGAGAAATTCAGAATTGCTAGCCTGTTTCTAGATTAAATAAACCAACAAAATATGGCAGAGCAATGTGATACAAACCTGGGATTCTAGCACTCAAATTAAGATAGGAGATTAGAGAGTGGAATTATATAACGATACTTTCCCTCAACCAGGTAGTATAATTTTGCCTCAATAAAACAATCCAAAGAACAAGAAAGGAATACAAAGTTGGAAGTTTGGGTTAATTATGTCATTATGTTTTGAGAATTCAAGTTTCCTATATACAACTCATACATAATCCTCACCTGTGTTTTAAATGCTGTCTTCCTTACAGAACATTCCTCGATAGAAAATAGCTCATGATTCCCAACCAAATATTTGAAAAAGTAAGCATCATTCTGTTGGATTACAAAGAAATTATGAAGGAATACAAAAGCTTAAGCCTGGAGAAATAGCAAAGTTCATCTCATGTAGGACTTTGTAGACCTGGCTAAATTAGAATTTAGATTTAAAATAAGTAGTTTTTGCTTGTAATTTCATATTCTATAGGATACTACAAAATTGTTTTCAAGTAGAAGATTTAATTTAGAAATTCACAAATGATTCTGGCATTCTATTTGCCTAGAATATTCTTTCAAGTGAGGTATAATTAAAACTTAGTTAATAGATAATTCCATTAATTCATGTATAGCATGATAATGTGAAAAATCTAGCAAGAGTTGCTAACAAATGGATACTATTGATTTATAAATTTAGAAAAAGAGCAATTTTTTGAGACTTTGGTGTAACATGGTATGAAGAGAATAATTGTGTCATCCTTTTTCTTCTACCTATACATAGCACAGGAAGAAATTTCCTTAATTACATACGTCTGTATACAATGAGTAAAAAGCTAGGTTTGAGGTGTGTTTTTATTTCGTTTTTGTTGTTTGGTTTGTACTAAAGCTTTAGCTCTGGGCCTGGGCACTGTCCCTGAGACTGTTTTTGCTCAAGGCTACTGCTCTACCACTTGAACCTCAGTGCCAATTTTGTCTGGCTTTTCTTTAGCAGTTTATTGGAGATAAGAATCTAAGAAAACTTTCTGCCTGAGTGGGCTTTGAACCATAATCTTCAGATCTTAATATTCAGATATTCAGATCTCCTGAATATCTATGATACATAAAATAATAATATATAATAACATAAAAATAAATAATACTTGCAAGTGTTCTGATCTCAAGAATACCGCTGGAGGGAAATGTTGCAGCAAAGTTTAGTGTAGTGTTCTTTACACAACTGGGAGTGTATCACAGCAGAAGTGCAGTATATTTTCACAGTAGTGATAAGCTAGTCATGATATAAATTTAGGGAATTTTAAGGTGCACCTTACAAGTTGTAAACTGTTGGGCATAAAAACTTGGGATTTTTGTCATAGAAATAATAGCTTACTCTGATGAACAAATGTTAACTCTTCAGGAATTAATTGTTATAGATAGGTCATAGTTTTATCTTCTACCAGAAAATGGCTATTTTATCTGTTGACTTTTAAATGTGTAACATCCCATTGGAAACTGCATCTATTGCAGAATTAAATAAAGTGCAAACAGATACTGTTTTAAATGTCTCTGGTATAGCATGTTCAGAATTTGAAAATGAGTATTTAGTAGTCATAGGAATTTTAAAGAACATATATATTCTGTCCTCTTTACAATTATTCAGTTTTATAAGTTAGGAGTTTCCATAGAATTGAACATTTTCGGGTTAGTATGAGATAATATTAAAATAATGTTTTGTTCCAAAATAATGGCAAGTATATTGTGAAAATATTGTATAGTTTGATAACCTTCAAGTTGATGACCCTTTGATAAAAAAAGGGGTAATAGAATAATATTTACCATACCAACACATTGAAATTATATTTTTTGTAGCTTATTTTTCAATTTAATTTTATTGTCAAGGTGATATATAGAAGGGGTTGCAGTAATTGTAAGGTAGTGAGTACATAACAAGTCAAACTTTTTACCCCCCCTCACTTTCCTCAGTTTTCCTTGACCTCAATACCCCTCACAAGTTGTAATGTATATTTCAAACATGTTGTGTTGTGTGCATTGCTACTGCATTAGTTTGCCATTTGTCCTTTGTCTCACCATTTTATTATTCCACTTCCCTTGCCACATTAAGATAAATGTATATACAATGACACATGATACTGAAATCAAATATAGCAGGGGACAAAACATAGGGGAAAACACAAAAGAAAAAAGAAACCACATAGTACATTAAAAACAACAACCACAAAGAAAAACCTCTGTTTTCATATGTAGGACTTCATTTTGCTCAGCATCATCTTATACATAGCTATTGAGCCATTCTGTTCAACTTCTAGGACTATCCTAGATATTCCCTACTTATTACAAATTAGGGAAACCATGGAATCTTTCTTTGTGTCTTGTTTATTTTACTTAGTAGGATTTTTCCAAGTCATTCCAATTCCTTATGAATTGTAAGCATAGAATTCTACTGTGTTTGAATATACCACATTTTGTCAATTCATTCATCTACTGAGGAGCATATTGGTTTAAAACATGATTGCATGTAAGTATCATTTAGAGTCATTCTAAAATGACAGATGCCACCTCCTCAGACATTCTAAAATCACGATTTCTATGTAAGATAAGATTTCATGGTGGTACATGTGTTGGGGATATCTGGATGAGTCTAATGTATATCTTGCACTGAATTAGGCAGGAAGATATCCAATATCATATGGGATATGTCTCTTTAAATAAAAATTATGTAAGTGGAAGGGCAAAAGATGGGGAAGAGAAGAAAATAACTGACAGCAGATAGATCATTGTCCCAAGTTAGAGTATAAAAAGACATAATCTATAATTTCCCAGTTAAAGAGAGACCAATATAATACATCCCAATTAATTTAGGTACATGCAAAATATTTACTTGGCTTTTTCCTACTGTAATGCTCCAAAATAAATGAAGACTTATAAGAAAAATTATGTGATTTCCACTACTTCAACCTGAACACTAAATGTAATGAGCCCTCTTTTTCTCACTTTTCACGTGGAAAATAGTCCCAAAGTTGATGATGTTGTGGCTGATTAGAGTCAGAGCGAGGGGCTTCTACTTGTACAATTATCCCAGAATAGTTTAAAGCAGTGTTTCCCCCAAAGATATCCAACTACATTTTCTGAAGCTATACTTTGAACACACCCTCACACCTGAGCACATAATTTGAAATCAGACTTCTGCATTTCCTTGGCACATTCTACTTTGTGCTTTTGTCTTTTTTGCACATTCCTTTTGAGTTCATAGTTGCTCTATTTCCATTTCATCTTTACAAACTGCTAAGAACATTGTTTAACTACCACTACTTGTTTGCACACGCCCAGTCTATGTATGAAGGTACTTTGTCCATGTTAAGCAATAGGGCAGTACTCACTCTCTGAGGAGAAAAGTTGCACAGTATAACCCTACGCCCACAGTAGAGGATGTCGAATTTAAAGCATTTTGAGATGAACAGTGATATTAGAATTGAAAGGCTCCTTAGGGACATTTTCTTGGAGCTCATTAGTTTTCCCAGGAGAAATATAAATATCCACAAAATCTGGACAAATTAGTAAGCATCTGAATTTACACTAGATCCTAGATGTTGTGTTAATACAAGTTACCATTGTATTATTGTTATATCATCATCCTTCCCTACTTGAAAATGGGTATGAGAAAATGAAAGAAAGGCACTAAAGCAAAATGTCTTATCTTTTTAGGCATTTAATCCTAGTGGTGAGGGTAATATCTGAACTCTTCCATTCAATAAAAGCTTGAAGTTTATAAGAGCACTTGAATTTGTGGTAGGTTGATTGATAGGGTTATTTCAACATAGAAATATCCCTAATAAGAACTAGAGTTTAAAATACACTATATGGCAGTTATGATGTTTCAATGGCTATTGAGGAATTTTCTATTCTAAAGAAGAATAAATTCAGAGAATCTTCAATCACATCAGTAAAGCTGTATGTTCAACCTAATACTTAGTGTTACTTGTCCGACATTTATTATGAATAGGCTGATAAGATATCCAAACATATCTAAAGATATTTCAATAATATCCCAAACTGATGTGGATACATGGGCCAAGAATTGGAACTGTAGGACAAGTTAGGTTTGTCTGAGTTATAGTTCAATGTATAAACTCCTGGCTAAACAAAGGCTTCAAAAATATTCAAAAACAATGGGGCTGGGAAGGTGGCTCAGTGGTAGAGTCCTTACCTTGCATGCATGAGGCCCTGGGTTCAATTCCCCAGCACCACATATGCCAAAAGAAAAAAAGCCAGAAGTGGTGTTATGGCCCAAGTGGTAGAGCACTAGCCTTGAGCTGAAGAGGTGAAGGACAGCGCCCAGGCCCAGAGTTCAGGCCCCACGACCAGACCTCCCCCCAAAAATATTCAAAAACGAACTTTACAAACTTTAGGGGGGGGGATATGAGAAGGGATGGCAAGGGGAAACAAAGGAGGAGGCAACATTGCTTGATAAGAAATGTACTCCTTATCTTTCCCATGTAATTGTAACTGTACAGCATTTTCACAATTAAAAATTTATACAGAATACCGCTAAGTAAAGTTCAGAACAATTGTATCTGTATAATTCTTTTTTGTTGTTGTTCTTTTTGGTAGTGTTGGGTGTATCCGTTGGAAAAGAACAGGCCTAAACAGTGCCTTCCACATTCTGTAAGCTACCAAAAAGGCACCATAATTGACATGAGGGATGCTTCTTTTTTTTCTTTTTCATTCCTTTTTATTGTGAAAATACTGTACAGAGGGGTTACAATTACATGAGCAAGATAATGAGTACATTTCTTTTTTATTGTGAAAATACTGTACAGAGGGCTTACAATTACACGGGCAAGATAATGAGTACATTTCTTATCAAGAATTGTAGCCTACTCCTTTGTTTCTGCTTCCCATCCTATCATGGCCCCTGTATAATTCTTCTAAGATCAGGATGAAAGTGTTTGTTCCCAACATTTAAAATCAACAGGATATGTTGAACTCATGGATCCAGAATTTTATGGCTTCACATTCATATTTCAAAAATTTTATCAATATGACTTCACCAAAACACTGTTCTTATTGAACTTCTCTATGTCCTCTTACTTTTCAAATCCAGGTGGCATATTTCCTTGAATATCTTCCTGCAAATTCTTTCCTTCCTTTACTTCTGAAAATCTTTTATTACTTTTTTGTTTCCTTATTTATTGCTTTCTTCCAATCTTGTCCACACTGTTGCTCACATTGCTCACACTTGTGTCTGAATTTCCTTTTTCTCTTCCCTTCAATAAGACCCCCAATTTTATTATTGTTTTTCATATTCCTGGCTGTAGACATTTTGATGATGTCTAAACAGACCTATTTTGTATCTGTTTAATATAAATTTTAGAAATATCAGAGAGTTTTTTCCCTAAATCAATTATTTCCACCTGTGGTCCTTATCGCTAAAAATATCACTAATATAGCTGCCAGCTATATTAGTGATATATATATGTATATATATACATATATATATATATATTTGTATATTGTGGAAGCACTTTAGATTTCTTCTTACCACTCTGCCTCTGCCCATTAGATAAGATGAATTATCAAAATTTTCTCAGTAAAGTGTTTTCCTTTTCAATCACAACATTGTCATTATCAGGGTACACTGTGGTCATCATCATCTTCACCAAAATTATTATTAGCATCGTAAGTGCTAACTTTTGAAAGTCTGATATGTATCTATGATTTTTGGTTATGAATCTATGAATCTATGTTTTTGGTTAATAATTTTATTTATTTAATTTATTTATTTTTTTTGTTGGTCGTGGGGCTTGAACTCTGGGCCTGGGTGTTGTCCCTTAGCTCTTCAGCTCAAGGCGAGCGCTCTACCACTTGAGCTACAGTGCCACTTCTGGGCTGGCTTTGAACCGTGATCCTCAGATCTCAGCCTCCTGAGTAGCTAGGATTACAGGCGTAAGCCACCAGCGCCCTGGTTAATAATTTTAATGTTACCACTGTGGTTGAATCCATATTAAAATTTTGAGCAAATAAACAAAAAATGAAACCATAAGAAGTAGTTTGACTATGTGCATAAGACAAATTATGGAATAGATTTTTGAAGTATTGCAAATTCCTAACCAGTATGATATAACTTCCTCTCTCCCCTCCACTTCACACAAATTTTTAAGTTTGAACAGAATTATTTCATGTAATATAATATAAATGTTACTACAATATCATGTGTATATTTTAAATTTCCTTGAAAGTAATAAACTACATTCTATTGAAATATTAGTGATTTATTGCTAGGAAAATTTTGGAAAAGTAGACTATATCTTTGGAAAGATAAAGTCAAAAATAGTAGCATAAAAGTTATAAAGAAGTCTGTCTTCAGAAATATGTATATATATATATATTATGTATAGAAAGATATACATTTTTAGAGATTATTTGTCATCAGAAATATATACATATATCAAAATATATGTGTAGAACATTGTACATTATAGTGAAACAAAAATCTTAAAACATAATTAAAATTTACAAAATACATCAAACAAAGTGCCAGTGACTCATGCCTATTATTCCAGCTATTCTGGGTAATGAGATCTTAGAATTGTGTTCAAAAATAGCCCAGAGAGAAAAGTACTTGTTAGGGACTGGGAAGGTGGCTCAGTGGTAGAGCACTTGCCTTGCTAGCCTGAGGCCCTGGGTTTGATTTCTCAGCACCACATAAGCAGAAAGAAAAAAGCCGGAAGTGGCACTGTGCCTCAAGATATAGAGTGCTGGCTTTGAGCATAAAAATGCTTAGGGACAATACCCAGACTTTGCAAACTACAACAACAAAATATATCACATTAATTTCACAAAAGCATCTTTTAACTGCTGTGAACGTTTTTTTTTTGGGTCTGATCATGGGGCCTGAACTCTGGGCCTGGGCACTGTCTCTCAGCTCTTCAGCTCAAGCAGTATGGAGGTTCCTCAAAAGACTTCACATAGATCTCCCCTATGACCCAGCAATCCCACTTTTGGGCATTTACCCAAATGTTTACAAACAAGACCACACTAAAGCTACCAGCACAACTATGTTTATTGCAGCATTATTTACCATAGCTAAGATATGGAACCAACCCAGATGCCCCTCAGTAGATGAATGGATCAAGAAAATGTGGTATATATACACAATGGAATTCTATGCCTCCATCAGAAAGAATGACATTGCCCCATTTGTTAGGAAATGGAAAGGTTTGGAAAAAATTATATTAAGTGAAGTAAGCCAGGCCCAAAGAAGCATAGGTCCCATGGTTTCCCTTATTTGCAATATCTAGTATAGGTATGAGTCAAGCGGAAAAGGTCAGATAATGTGATGTTAGGAAAATGAACCCTTAAATATGTATTTTAATGTTTTCGTTTCTTTCATGCATGTGTTTTTAACGCATTTATAAGATTATTTCTTTGTTGCTTTGTATGTCCCTCCCCCACAGTGTAACCCCCGCTTTCACTATATTTGATGTAAGTATAACATGTGGAGGAGATGGGGACAAACAAGTCGTTTAAGGATTCAGGTGGACCTGTTGCAACAATGAGATGTACAAAATGTCATGTCAAAACCAGCTTTACAATGTCGGTGTGTGGGGGGGAGGGGGGTAAAATTGGGTGGGGGGAGGGGGGAGGCGGGGAAGGGAAGTGAAGGGTAAACAAAGGAGGAGGCTGCAATGCTTGGTAAGAAATGTATGCATTATCCTGCCCATGTAATTGTAGCCCCCCTGTACAGTATGTTCTCAAATAAAATAAAATACAATTAAAAAAAAAACAAAACAGATATACATTAAAAACTTTTGAACTCAAATGACCATTTTTTGTTAATGCAAGAATTAATCACCAGTACTGTACCAAGAAGCTAGACTTAACACCTATATGCCTTTTTTTGGTGGGGGGTGTCTGGTTGTGGGCCTGAACTCTGGGCCTGGGCGGTGTCTCTCAGCTCTTCAGCTCAAGGCTAGCACTGTACCACTTGAGCCACAGTGCCTCTTCTGGTTGTTTCTTTTCTGCTTATGTGGTGCTAAAGAACTGAGCCCGGGCCTCATGCATGCAAGGCAAGTGCTCTACCACTGACCCACCTTCCCAGCCCACCTATATGCCTTTTAAAAAAACATATCCAATTGCAGAGTATCAATGAAAGCAAATCATATACTGATAAATTTTCTAACCATATTTTTAAGGCTTTTTCAAAGTTAATACATCCAAGTGGCAGTTTTAGGAATACCAATCAGATCATGACATCACTCATTTTTACCATTATGTTTCCTGTGTCTGTCTGCAAGAGAAAGGGACAGGACAAAGATTGGCCACACAGCCCCTCCTAAGGAATGTGCATGCACCCAACTCTTCAGGGTTAGTTGAACTGCCTTTGTGCCAGCTTGCCCTCTTCTACCATGCGTGGACTCCCCCCAGGGCCTGTCCCACCCTGCATGACTGGCTGAGCTGCACGTCTGCCTCTACATCCCTCACCTCAAAAGACAGGTCTTCTATTAGAGTCTAAGTTTTTCCCTTTTTTTTTCTTGGTTCTTGAATGAAATAGTTTTAGACAGAACAGGTAAAATCTTTGACAGTGTTAAATAAACCTTTATATTTAAATTTCTAATAGTATCCCCAAGTTTTAGCAGAGGGAACTAAATCCCAAACAGCCAATGCCTTTTTGTTGAGTCAGATAACTTGATTGCAGTGTAAACAACCTTTGCATTTTAAAATACCGAATTTTAAAATACAGATTTTGATTTGTAAATTAAAGAATTCTTAGAAAGTTTAACTAAACTTCCTGTTTAAAACAATACAATAATCCTTTAAGATATTTGGCATACAAATCTGATGACCTTCCTTAGAGTTTCAACTTTTTTTAACAGCATGCTGATTTTCATCTTGAACATGTTCCAACATACTCATACAAAACTTAAAGTGCACAAAAATGAAAATCAGTCCAGAATCTTGATCTAAGATTTAAGATTTGTAAAACAAAGTGCCTTTGCTGAGCTTCATTTACCCAGGGCTTGCTTGTTTAGCAATGCATTTTACCAATTGGCCTTGTGAATACCTTCAGCTGGAGGAAGGCTAGGTGGGAGTCACCTGAAACTGAACTGGCCTATCTTTTATCCAATTTTCTTTTTAGACAAGAGCATTTTACAATTTTTTTAACTGTTCGGACAAGCCAAATGTCCAAACGAGGCTCAAACTGTCTATGCCCTCACCTCCGGCTGCCTCTGCAGGAAAATGCAGCCTGAAGCTTGTAAGGGCTTGTGACCTCCCATGCCCACCTCTTCACTGCTGCAACACAGACAAAACAGAGCAGGTCTATGACCAAGCCCAGACAGAGCTGGAACTTTTATTCCCCCAGAGATGTCCAAATGAACAAAAAGAACAGATTCTAATAACTTGAATAATTGTCTGGGTTTTTTTTTTTTTTCAGAGAATGGTGAGCTCTGGCATTTAGGGGACCTGTTTTGGTGACTGAGAGCCCCCAAATAACTCTGAACCTAGAAGAGAGGTGTTAGTTTAGAGGAACTCTCCTGCAGCCATTTTACATTAAGGGAGGGCCAATCTACCTGGCAGAGAGTGCAGAGATGACCTTGGGTAACAGTACTCATATGCCCTGGCTTTTTCCTGAAAATAAGAAAAGGGATCTAAAAGCATTTCCAAAAGTGATGGATAAAGAAGTTTGGTGCATTTCTACAAAAAGCAAGATATCAGTGATCTCAGAATTAGCTTAAAAAGAAGTTGTTTCTTACTTTTCCTGCTTGGGCCAAATAAGCTTTCCCCTTGGAATTTTATCAGCACCAGAGTGGAGACCTAAGTTTGAGAGGAGATTCTCCACCTCATCCCAAGGTTTCTCCAACATCTGAGGTTGGGGTTGGAGACATAGGTTTAACAGGAGATTCTCCATCTCATCCCTTTCTCCATGCTTGTGGTTCTCAGACATTTAGACAGAAATGTCAACTAAAACAGACAGAGATAGGTGGCTACACAAACCAAATGGTCAGACAGAACAAGTAAGACAACCCAAGTGAGGCCAGACTCCAGGTTAAGAACCCTAATCTGCCTCCACTGGGGAGAGGAGCATCCCAAACTCTTCTGTGGCTGGGAGTTCTGCTGCATCCCACCTCCCCTTCTGCCCCTTCCACTATACCTGGCCAGGCTTTTCAACTTACCTCTAGAGGCTTTTGAGTTCTAAGTTCCTGCTAGGAACTTCTCTCCACAGCTGTCCCCTAGGGAGTGGCTCTTCTGACACCAGTCCAAAGTCTCTGAGCTCAAGGCCCGGGGTCCTGGATCTCACTTGGGCCTACATCTATTATATCCTGGATCCAAAAGAGACTTCACGAAACCCAGATAAAAGTGCTAGGAACTTTATTATTTTTTTAATATGGGGGGGGGGTTGGCAGGGGCGGCTAGCTCGGCCTGCCCAGGACACCGCGCTGGGTGGCCACACTTCCCAGGATGAAGCCCATGGCCAGGTCGAAGGAGCCGCGCAGCTGCTCCACGTGCTGGTTCTGGGTCAGCAGCTGGTCTTGCAGCGGGCCCAGCATGCCCACGATGTCGCCCAGGCGCGTCAGCATCTGCGGCAAGGCAGCATTCAGCAAAGGCATGGTAGGCTGCAAGAGGTTGTTGGGGGCCGAGGGCGGCGCGGCACCTGCGGGAGGGAGCGCGGAGTCGATGGGGGCGGGGGCTCTGCAGGCCTCTGACCCTCCGGACCCGGCCGCCCCTTCCAGCCTCCTGCCCCATCGCCTTTCCCCTCCCCGCCCCTGCTGTCCCTTCCCCTCTCCCGCCCTGCCGCCTGCCTACCTGGCTCTTCCGGGGCCGGGGCCGGCGCGGGCGCAGAGGGCGCCGGGTGGCAGCGGCAGTGGGCGCACCTGTCCTGCTGATCGTTGCCCAGCAGCCCCATGAGCTCGCGGATCTTCGCTTCGAAGGGCCCGGGGGGCTTGCCGCTTCGGATTTTGCTTTTTAGGTACATGTAGCGGCGGCCACATTGCGCAGGTGTCCTTCGCACCTGTCGCAGGGCGAGCGCAGCTGACACTTGGCGGTAGGTGGGCAGTGTGTGACACACAGCCGGCCGCAGCATCTCGGCCAACAGCAGCTCTGTCTCCCAGGTGCTCCAGGGCTTGTGCTGCGCCGAGCCCGGGGACACAGGCACGCCGGGCCTGAGGGGCGAGCAGCGCCGGGTCCCCGGCGCGTCCTCGGCCAGTGGCAGCTGCTCGGCCACCAAGTCGGTCCGCGAAGGCGGCGCAAGTGGCGGTCGCCGCCGGGGCCGGAGCAGCATCCCTGCGGGCTGCGTGGGCTCCGGGGTTGGGGTGGCACCCGGGGGCCTGCAGGGGCGGGGGTTGCGCTGGCCTAGAGGCTGGGAGACCCGGGGCGGCTGCGACATCTGGGCTGCCCGCATGCGCTCTGCCTAGGTAGGTCAATCACCGGGAAAGTAGGAACAGCCTTGAGCTCAGGGTAGGATGCGTTTTTATAGGGGTAGGTTAGATAGAGTTATATATACAAGCCATGCAAGGCAGGTTTGGCCTATTTTTCATTGGTTACAGGTAGAACCTTTAAATTAATTTGTTCTTTGCGCTCTGCCGAGCTAGGAACTTTATTACCACCACATGGGACCACTTCCTACCACCGGGAAAGTAGGAACAGCCTTGAGCTCAGGGTAGGATGTGTTTTTATAGGGGTAGGTTAGATAGAGTTATACATACAAGCCATGCAAAGCAGGTTTGGCCTATTTTTCATTGGTTACAGTTATATGACCTTTAAATTAATTTGTTCTTTATGGTAATATCATATGTAATCATTTGTAATAGGTCACTCATAGTGGGACCACTCAGCTGTGGTCTTCAATTGGCGGGCTTAAGGCCTTGTTACCAAGGCAAGCAAGCAAGGTTATAGAAGCAAAACTTCGCAGAAACATAGCCTTGACTCACAGAAGCATAGGCAAAACATAATCTTGACTTGGTCAGCATGATCAATACTATCAAAGCTATTGACACTACTTTAGAAATTATTTTTATTATAAGCTCCTAACTGCTCTTTAATGCACCTGGTGATAAGCCTCGGTTGTCAATAGCCATTTGCAAAGCTGCCAGTTTGGTAAAATTGAGTAAGGGAGCGATGTTCTTTTGCTTTTTTATCAAGGATGGGGAAAGGACAAAAGTTGACTATTGGTCAGCCTTTGTCTGGGGTTTTTCTTTACCAGGAGGTTTTTTCCCTTTATCAATAATTTTGTTTTGTTTTCTGATTTCACAGTTTTGTACCCATGGCTAGTCTTTTCCCAGGGAAAAGGGGGTTCAGGGGAGAGAGTAAATTTCTAAGAGCAGGAGGGACTGAGGCCAGACAACAGAAGAAATTTCTGCCAGTGAATAGTAACTTGGATATTACAGAAAACCAAAGATCTGGTGTTTTAATGCATTAAGCTGTTCACATTGTAATCAAATTATCTGACTTCTCAAAAATGTAAAGGATTATTGCATTATTTTGAAGAAGAACTTTAGTTAATTTTCAAGTTTTTGCTAACACCAAAACTTGATGACTTTTCTTGGGAGTTTAAAACAACTCATTTATGTTTTTACATGATGATGACAGGCAGAAATTTACTGGTAGAACAAACTCCAGAGTTCATTTCACGGGTTTCACAGAGCAAGGGCACCTGGGACTGAGGAATGTCTCTCAAGGCCTTCCACTAAGTGCGGCCATGTGGCCAGTCCCCTGACACAGGAGTCAGGTCATGACAGGAGTCGTCCTGTTCAGGCGAGAATAGGATCTCACTGGGGCATCCAGATGAAGTGGACTCACCCCCTGGACAAAGTCACAGATGCTGACCAGTATCTTAAAAGATAGTTTATTCAATTGACCAGCCAGGGTTAACTCATCTAGGGAATGAGCAGTCCCAAACTCAAATAGCTCAGGGTTTATAAAGGTTAAAAAAATGCATTCTTTTAGAGCAGATTCAAGCAAGGTGGTGTACAGAAGAACTTCGCAGTTATTTTATTTTGCAAGCTCCTAAGTCACAAACATTCCCGAAACAATTAAAACCATAAGTACTCCTGTAACAATTTCTTGACCTAAAGCAACGGGCAGTTCCTAGTTTTGGGGCCAGGTGTTTTGCTTTTTCAAAACTAGTAATTACAGTAGAAGGAACAGCTAGGGGGTAAATAGGCCTAGTTCTTTCCTCATAACTAGTTGTTCCAGTTCAATCCTGCCTTGCATAGTTTGGCCCTATTCTTAATGAATGAAGTTCCTACAAGAATTGTTTAAGGCTGGGTGCCCGTGGCTCAAACCTGTAATCCTAGCTACTTAGGAGGCTGAGATCTGAGGATCGTGGTTCAAAGCCAGCCCGGGCAGGAAAGTCCATGATACTCTCATCTCCAATAAACCACTAGAAAACCAGAAGTGGCACTGTGACTCAAGCAGTAGAGCACTTGCCTTGAGCTGAAGAGCTGAGACATAGCGCCCAAGCCCAGAGTTCAGGACCCCTGACCAAAAAATAAATAAATAAAAATAAATAAATAAATAAAAAATAAAGAATCATTTAAGGAAGGAGCTAAGAAAAAGAAAATACAGCTAAGAACAAAAGGGAGCAGCAGAGATTACTAATCTCCATATCTAATAGTTATAAAAAACATTCAAGTTAAAAAAAAAAGATTTCAGCCAGGTGTGGGTGGCTCACAACTGTAATCCTAGCAATTCAGGAGTCTGAGATCTGAGGGTCCTGGTTTGAAGCCAGCCTGGAAAGAAAAGTCTGTGAGGTTCTTTATCTTCAATTAACCTGCAAAAAGCCAGAACTGGAGGTATAGCTCAAATGGTATAGCACTAGCCTCGAGCAGAAAAAGCTTAAGGAGGGGCTAGGAAGGTGGCTCAGTGGTAGTGCGCTTGTCTTGCATGCATGAGGCCCTGGTTCCATTCCTCAGCATCACATAAGTAAAAAAAGAAAAAAGCCGGAAGTGGTGCTGTGGCTCAAGTGGTAGAGTGCTAGCCTTGATCTGAAGAGCTAAGGGACATTTCTCAGGCCCAGAGTTCAGACCCCATGACTGGACCCAAAACAAAAAACAAAAAAAAACTTAGTTCAGTCCCCAGTTGAGTGGGGCTCAGTGTCCCAGCTCTGAGTTCACTCTCCAGTATTGGCACCAAAATAGGAATAATATTAATAATTACTTAAGAAGAAACAGGAAATACTTAGGATGTGTTAGATGTTTGCGTCCTGAAGCTCCCTGTTGAGTTGCCTTGTTTCCCTTGTAGTACTGTTGCAGTGGTGTGTGTGTGTGTGTGTGTGTACACAAGTAACCCTATTAGTTATTTTATTGTAACCATTAGGACCCATGAGCAAGAACTATTATAAGAAAACAGAAGTGTTGAACAATACGCTGTAAGCTACAACAGTAGATGGCCTAGCCAGGTGGGCCCCAGGTATCGTTGATTCTGGACTGTGCACAGTTAACCAATCACAGACAGTATTGGCTCCTTGGTTAAACCCCAGAGAAAAAGCTGCCTTGCTCGGGATGCTGCAAGATAGACTGGCCAAGTGAATATCCTGTGTTGAAACAGGGAGAGGCAAGTCAGTAAGGTGAGGGCTATGCAATGCTCTGAAGGAAATGGGCATAAGTGAGAGTACCTGTCCTAAAGGGGTTTGGGGTATTAGTCTTTCCCCACACCACCATCCTAGAATTGTCCCTCAGCTTTTTGTTTAAGGTTAGCACTCTGCTACTTGAGTCACAGCTCCACTTCTGGCATTTTTGTTGCTTTATTGGAGAAAAGGAGCCTCATTGACTTTTCTGCCTAGGCTGGCTTCACAGCATGGTCCTCAGATCTCAGCATCCTGATTAGGATTACAAGCATGCGCCATGGGCACCCATCTATAATGCTGTTCTTAATGGCAGTGGCAGTCAGACAGGGCCTTCATCCATGTCTTATATAGTCTCATCCTAATAGGTATTGTCCTCAGGTTAGAGTGTAGGGGACTGACTGGAAATCTCAGGCCTTGCCAGAGTGACAATTGAGTGAGTTACATTTCTTGAATTTGGATGCAGGCCACCTGCTTTGCTTCTTGGGTTTCTGCTTTCGAGTGCTCTGCTGGACTATACCTGGGGTCTCTGGTGAGACACCTGGGTGAATGTGGGCACTTTTCAGAATGGCTTAGAAGCAGCTCTTGGTGGCTTTGCAGCTTGGCTTTCATTTCTGGCATGACACTGCATTGGGAAGGCTCTGGATCCAGAGTCAGGCTTAGCTTTGGGCTTAATCTCTGCCACATGCTAGCTCTTTCTTCCATTCCAGATGAGTCACTGTCCATCTTAGGCTGCCCTGTCCTGTCTCCTCCTCATATACCTGTCTCTGACTTGGGGCCAGGGATCTGATGAAGAAATTCTCTTCAGACAAATAGAGATTCCCTGGAAGGAAATTGATCATGTACAGCTGGTTTCTCCACTGGCAGTTGTTCAATTTTATTTCCCTTTCATTTTTCTTCCTCTTCTCAGGGATCACTGCCTCTAAGAACTTGATAGCAACTAGACTTAGATGGTTAAATGTAAATTGGAGCTGGCTTCTGAAACTCCAGGTGAGTTTCTTCAGGCCTGGGAGATTTTTCAGAGCCCTACGCACCTAATGCATTTTAGCCTTTATTTTTATTTTTCACCTATATTTTTCTTCTTGTATTACTTCTAGATGCCTTTTATTTTCCCTTAGGACTCAAGCATAATTTTCGTTGCTTTTAGGTGTAATTATAGAAGGCCCAACTCATTTCAGTGAGAGGAAGATTTATTATTTCACATAATAATAACCACGGTGGGGCTGGGGGTTTAGCCCAGGGGAAGGGTGCCCGCCTGGTGCGTGTGCAAGGCCCTGGGTTCGGTCCTCAGCCCTGGAAAAAAAAAAAATAATAATAACCATAGCACAAGGGAGATGGTAGAATTCATTAATTCAGTGGCTCAGTACTGTCTTCTTTTTTTGTCTTTTGTTTTGTCAGCCATGGGGACTGAACTCTGGGCCTGGGCTTTTTCCCTGAGCAACTCGGCTCAAGGCTAGCACTCTACCACTTTAGCCACAGGGCCACTTCTGATTTTCTGGTGGTTTATTGGAGATAAGAGTTTCACAGGTTTTCCTGCCTGGGCTGGCTTTGAACTATGATTCTCAGATCTCAGCTTCCTGAGTAGCTAGGATTACCGGCCTGAGCCACTGGCACCGAGCCTGTCTTCTTATATTTATATTCCTACCATCTTTTGAATTGACCATACTGAGTATATTCTCCACAGGCTAAAGTTCATCATCCCAAGTTGGCTGTTGCAGCACCAGACATCCCATGTAAACACAGAAACCAACAGAATGGATGATGAGACAAAATTGGGATTTGTTTGCAAAGAGGACTGAGAAGTGACCACTGAGGTGGTATCAATCCTTGATGAGAAACATGTACCTTTTCTCTTTTGCTTGACAGGTTAAGAACAAATATCTTGTCATTGCATAATGAGATTACATACTGTTCCCTCAACTATTATTTCCTCATTTTATTTCCTTCTGCTCTCTACACTAGAAGGCCAAACAAGACCACTAGCTATTGTCAGAACTACGTACACCTCATTTGTACCTCCTTGTTCTAGGCAGGCTGAGCCTGTGCCTGAACTACACCCTGCCCATGTGGCCTGCCCTGCAGCTGTAGCATAAGACAAAAACGGCTAGAGTCAACAGTACAAGCAGAGCTTGTTCCCTCCCAAGTATGTATTTTGAAAACAATCTTTTTATTTTTATTGCACGATAAAACAGAAAATATAGCTGGTGCTGTTGGGTCATGCTTGTAATCCTAACTCATCAGCAGGCTGAGATTTTAGGATTAAGATTCAAAGCTAGCTTGGGCGGGAAAGTCTGTGAGTCTCTTCTCTCCAACAAACCATCAAAAAGCCTGAAGTAAAGCAGTGGCTCAAGTGGTAGAGTGCCAGCCTTGAGCGAAACAGGTAAGAGCCAGTGCCCAGGTCTTGAGTTCAGGCCTCAGAACTGGCACTCCCACTCAGGATCCATCCAGGATCCTGCTTTCCCTTGATCTGTCAGCCCTCCTCTGCCTCCTCCAGTCTGTGACATTTCCACTGTCCTTTCTTTAGTATGAGCTTGACACTTTTGAAAAGGGCAGCTACTGATCCTGTGGGAAGCCTCCCAGTGTGACTTGGGTGGGTGTTTTTTTTTTTACTTTGGCTGGTCCTGGGGCTTGAACTCAGGGCCTGGGTGCTCTCCTTGAGCTAGATCTAGGCTATCACTCTACCACTTGGAGCTACAGCACCCACTTCTAGTTTTCTGGTGTTCACTGGAGATATGAATGTCACAGACTTTTCTCTCTGGGCTGGCTTTGGACCAACATCATCAGATCTGAGCCTCCTTATTGGCTAGAATTCCATGGATGAGCCACTGGAACCCAGCTAGGCATATCTTGGTTTATTTGTTTGTTTATGCCTAATTTTATAACTGAATGAGAAAGCTCAGTTATGTCATATCAATTTCTGATGTCTCATTGCCTGGGTGTATCTTTGGCCATCTACTTAAGGTGATCCTTGTCAGTATTTTTCAGGATGAGGCCACTGTTTCTTACATGGTAATTGGCAAATAATCTGAGTCTATAGTTCAATTGCAAAGAGATTTTCTTCAAAGGGTATCTCTGTGCAGGTTCAGCTTAGGAAACAGATGGTTTGAGATGGACATGGGCCAGGTTGGTATTCCAGCAAGATCTTCTGCCTCATCTCTAAATGGCCCAGCTTGTGAAGTGCCTGTGCTTCATCCTCAAGTTCTGTTTGAGAACCTAGCCTGATGTTAGAGATTTGCCTATAAGCTTTTCTGCAAGATAGTTTCCTTCCAAACTGACATTCACAAAGTGAGTTAGGTTTAATATAAGCAACACAAAATGGAACTGGTATCAAGCAGCATTTATTTAGTGTCTCTGTGTATCTGCTACTATGTTAAATCTAAGGAAGGTGAAAGTCGTAGTCTCTGTCCATGAATCCAGCACCTTTTCTTCAAAGTATGATCCTTTGAGCTCCTGTTCTGACACAATTGTTTAACTACATTGGTTTTACAGTTCTCTTTAAATAGCTTTTCACCTGTGACACTCATCTTCAGTGAAACACCAAAAAGAATCTGGAAGTGGAGCTGTGGTTCAAGTGGCTAGGCCCTAGGCTAGAACAAAAAAGCTCAAGAGCAATGCCCAGGCCCTGGGTTCAAGCCCCAGAAATGAGGTAAGAGGAAATTAGCAGCTACTAGATAAAACAGAAGGTTAAGAGGCCAGAGCTAGAGTGGCTCAAGCCTACGATTATAACTACCTAAGGAAATTGAGTCTGAGGATCCAGATTTGAAGCCAATCCAGGCAGACAAATCGAAGACTTATCTCTAAATAACCAGCCTGGGTTCAATTTCATTACCGGACAGAAACAAAAACAAAAAAGTAAACAAAATTTCTGGGGAAGGTTTATTTAGAATGATGGCTCTACTGAAACCACTGAAGCAGTAGAAAACATAGATTCTCTTTTTTTCTCTCCTGTCTCTCTTTTCCTTGTTCTTTTTTTCTTCTTTCTCTCTGCTCTCTTTCTCTCCTAGCACATGCTAGGCAAGACATCTAACCACTGTGTTTGATACCCAGCCACATGTTTGGATTTTTACATAATCCAATTCTCTCCAGGTGCCGGTGGCTCACGCCTGTAATCCTAGCTACTCAAGAAGCTGAGATCCAAGAATCAGGGTTCAAAGCCAGCCCTGGCAGGAAAACCTGTGAAAGTGAAACTCTTATCTCCAATAAACCACCAGAAAACCGCAAGTGGCGCTGTAGCTCAAATGGTAGAGTGCTAGCCTTGAGCTGATTTGCTCAGGGACAATGCCCAGGCCCAGAGTTCAAGCCCCAAGACTGCCAAAAAAAAAAAAAAAATCCAATCTCTTTACCTCCGAAAAGTTCCATTTTCCTTATATTTATAAACTTATACCTTTCTAGCTCCACAACTCCAGACTTCACACATTTACACTACTGAAGGATAAATAATGAGATGCATCTTTTTTAATGAGGGAAGGGGGGCTCATCTTAAAAACCACAAATCAAAGCATCTTACTCGTCTGCTTAGAAACCTACTGCCTTTTCCCATTAAGTTCCATATTAAGAGTTAAAACTATCCTGAGCTGGGCATAGGTGGCTAATGCCTGTAATCCTAGCTACTCAGGAGTCTAATGTTTTGGGATCATAGTTCGAGATGAGCTTGGGCTAGAAAATCTGAGATTCATCTCCAATTAACCACACACACACACACACACACACACACACACACACACACACACACACACAGAGAGAGAGAGAGAGAGAGAGAGAGAGAGAGAGAGAGAGAGAGAGAGAGAGAGAACAACAACTTTATCCCATCTCATAAGCTGGACTAGCCATGGTGTTCAAGTCCCAGGCCTCCTCTTATTTATCTTTTTGCAAACCTCCTCCCCCTCATTTTTTTGTGCCAGTCCTAGGGCTTAAACTCAGTGTCTGGGCACTGTCCCTGTGCTTCTTTTACTCAAGGTTAGTGCTCTACCATTTGAGCCACAGCATCACTTCTGGCTTTTTCTGTGTATGTGGTACTGAGGGATCAAACCCAGGGCTTCATGCATGCCAGGCAAGCACTCTACCACTAAGCCACATTACAATCCCCTTGACCCGTTTTTTTGCAGCATTTTTTTCTTTTTCTTTTCTTGGATTACTAAAATTTGTTAAGGCCTTTGCATTTGCTAGTTAGTCCTCCCTCACCTTCTCCTGCCCAATTCATATAACTAAACGTCCTTGCAAACACTTTGCTACTGGCCTGGACAGCCCTGTTCTGCCCATTTGGGCCTTGCCAAGTCAGTGGCTTGGGTAATCCCTGACCTTGGGATAGTTGGGAGGGTACTTAGCGCTCAGTACCTGTTGGAGGGTCAGATCTTCAAAAACACAAATGCAGATGGACACCCCCAGTCTCCTTTTCCCAGCTGACATCACTCCAGTGACTATGGTCAGCCAAACTTTAAACCACCCGGTTGGTGCCCAAACTCAATGAACCAGAGCCCAGCCACTTCAGAACAAAGAAGAACCCAGACCCAGAAGTATACCTGGCCAGACCCACCCCAAAGGGGGAAGTATTTCCCAGGCATTGGGAGCACACTTTGTAGGCATCTGCAGTGGCTATGTGCTGGCTGGATGCAAGGTACTTTCTAAGTTGAGGTCGGCAGGAGCAAGGTGCTGGTAAGCCTTGATTGCTGAGAAGGGTAAAGGAGGGAAAAGGCAGCCTGATGGTAGGAATGAGAGACACAAAGCATATGCATTTTGATTCCTTAAAAATATGAATCCCTTTGGCTTATTTTTTTTAATTTACTGGCAATTCATCATAAAATACCCAGAAAACTTAGGAAACCATTAAATAATGCAAATTTACTTTCACCTACCTGTTATTTATTTATGTTTGCTGAGAGATGATGAATTTATTGAGAGTAGAGTATCTACATTCCTTCTACTAATAATATTAACAGTATAAACAATATAAACTCTTTGTCTTCCATCCTAACACATTCCAGATGATCTTTTATTTTCTTTTTTGGTCGGTTCTGGGGCCTGAACTCTGGGCTTGGGTGCTGTCCCTCAAGTCTTCAGCGTAGGGCTAGCACTCTACCACTTGAACCACAGTGCCACTTCCGGCTTTTTCTACTTACGTGGTACTGAGGAATTGAACCCAGGGCCTCATGCATGCAAGGCAAGTACTGTACCACTGAGCCACCTTGCCAGCCCCTCTAAATGATTTTTACTCATGTAGATTCAAATTTAGATGGTGATGACCAAAGTATAGAGATTACCATTGTTTCCTGTTTCAGAGTATGTCCTAATCTCATATGAAGTTAAATGAATTACATTTCTACAATGATATATTTTGTATGTATTACATATAATGCATGCATTACACATAGTATACAACACACACACACACACACACACACACACACACACACACACGTATACATACAGCTTAACTCCAAGGTATCTTAAAGTTGCCTTCTGATTTCATGCCTCGTGATTCTTTTTCTCCCCGGTATTTTAATGGCTCCAGGCAACTAGTATCATGTATACCTTTTAGCTTTCTCATGGATTGTTTTTATACGTTTGAACACTCTTTCTGGCATTTTCACCTGTCAGTCTGATGTACGTCTCATGGCAGGCATTTGCAGATAACTATGGGGCTAATCAGGTTAACATAAATTAGTGAATTGAATTCGAGTGCCAATTTTGAGGTGCAGGAGCATTGCCTAAAAGGACCAGTAGCTATTTGGCATGAAGTAGTTATTAAACAGTGACTATAGAGCCTTTGTTGCTAGATCTTTCAGTTTTCAAGGGAAATTGGACACTTGCACTTTTGTATGAAGACTGGTTTTTAAACATGGAACTCATTTAAAAGTTTAGGCACTATATAGATAAATTAAAAACATCTCTAGGCTAGATTTGACACTCCAAGCTCTAGATATGTGTTTGGTTCTTTGTGTATGAATCATGTCTCCTGATTCAAATGGGTGTTTTCCTTTCTGTTAGCATTTTTGGTATGTATCTTAATTATAGTAGTGTGCTGGTCTTTCTGCCTTAGTTGTTAATATGTTTATAAAATCTGTTTGAAACACATATTGGCTCTTTCCTACATGTAGTCCATCTCTCTATAAAATAGGTTTATACATACCTGTGTGTATGGGTGAAGGAGGGTGAAAGAGAAAGAGAGAGAGCACAAGAGAAGAGGGTGAAGGAAAGGGGAGGAAATACATTTATTCTCTCATGCTATTTGATTCTCCTCTTCTTCTGGAAGGAATTAGATTGGGTAATTGAATTGCTGCTTAAAAGTTGATCTGAGGTGCAGGGAATGTGGTTTAGTGATAGTGCTTGCCTACAATGCATGAAACCCATTGTTCAGTTCCTCAATACCACATACACAGAAAAATCCAGAAGTGAGGCTGTCTCTCAAGGGTTAAAGTGCGAGCCTTGAGCAAAAAAAGCTCCAGGACAGTGCCTAGGCCTTGAGTTCCAGTTCCAGGACTAGCAAAAATAAATGTTAAACTAGGAATTCAATGGATATAGCCAAATGGTGGAGCTCTTCCCTGGTATGTGTGGGGTCCTAAGTTCTATCGCTAGCACTGTAAAAAAAAAAAAAGTAAATATAAAATATAAGTCAATCGTCATCTCTTTTGTCACATCAAATGTTCCAATACTAACAGAATTTTGGTATATTTATGATGAATATTTTAAATAATAGCAAAAGGCCCAGAATAGTGTTTTATATTTATAATCCTAGACACTCCAGAGAAGGAGATAGGAGGATTAAGGTTTAAGAGCAGACCAAACAAAAAGTTAGTGTTTCAGAGATAGCAAGCATGGTAGTGTATGCCTGTAATCTCAGGTACTTGAGAGGCAGAGGTAAGAAATTCATGGTCTGAGGCTTGCCTAGACAAATTGAGAAACCCTATCTAAAAAACAAAAGCAAAAGGATTAGGGACATCTTTTATTCCCTAGGGCCACCACTACAAATAGGAAACAAAGCCCTAAAAAACTGTTCTGACAGAAATGTTTTTGGATAGATTAAATCTCTGGAAGAGTTTTAGTAGGAAGTGATTACTAAAGATTTTAAAGGATAGTCAGTAAAAGGGGAAATAGCTAATGAACCTCCTCACAATGAAAAACTTGCTCAGGGAAAGACTCTAGGAAGACAGGAAAAAGATAAACTATAAACTAGCGTGAAATATTTGCAAGCCATAAAGTAGAGGAATTAAATCTCCAATAAACAGTGTTCTCAAGTCTCTGTAGTACATAATTGTAGAGAGCTGCGAGAGGCCGCACCTGGAAGATGGTGCCGGCTTCCGCCCTCCGCCTTCCCGATGGCGAGTGCTCTCTGTGTAAACAACTCCTGATATGGCTAAGGCAAAGAATCTGGCTTGCTTCTCGCAGCTCTCTACAGTTCCCCCTTTTTTGTTTAAAGAACACAGATGAGAACAGAGGTCTGATCCCTGTTGTGCAATTGCAAGGACTGCATACAAGCCTTCTCCCAGAGGGCACCTTCTCTAGGGATGACTCAGCCTGTCCATTGATTCGTTTTTCACAAGGACGGGAAAAGGCGAATCGAACCCGTGTGCAATCAAACATGCTCTCCTCGAGGGCAAAACTCATGCCTCTCGACTGCAGTACTTTGGCTTTGCAATCTGTGTTCATTGTTTTAGGGTGGCAAGCCACGCTTAGGGGGACTGACCTGCTCCAATGACTGTAAAGGCTTGGATAATCATGGCTGCACTGCGACGCTGAGAACCTCTAGTTTGGCAAATGCACCACAGACATACCAAGGAGGCTAACACCAGAAGGCCTATCAGGGCTCCCAAACCCGCCCCCTCCTTGAGATGAATCATAGCAGCGGAGATCCATGAAGATAACCCCTCCGCCAATCCAGCATCCACTCGGGTCGAGTTCACCATGACGATGGCAACCCTGAGCTGTTCCATCAGGCTGTCGAACTCCCCAGTTCAATTACCTAAAAGATAACTAAACAACTGTTTAGACAAATTTGCAGCATTTTTTGAATAGGTTTTTTTCCTGGGCCTGAACTCTGGGTCTGGGCGCTGTCCCTCAGCTCTTCAGCTCAAGGCCAGCGCTCTACCACTTGAGTCACAGCGTCACTTCCGGCTTTTTTCATTTTGCTTATGTGGTACTGAGGAATTGAACCCAGGGCCTCAGGCATGCAAAGCAAGCACTCTACCACTGAGCCACCTTCCCAGCCCCCATTCTTCTGGGTTAATTGCACCACAGCAGCAGCTAATCCAGCATTAATTAGTGGTCCGCCCAGCTCTCTGCAAACTCTCATCCATGCTTCTAGTCCCCTATTCTTATATGGGGTTATGGCGGCTCTGCATTCCTTAGTGCACTGCTCGTAAACAAGCTGTTTAATTAATGGCATGGCTGCATCTGGGTCACCAAAAATTCTGCCAGCAGCCTCGACCATAAGGGCAACAAAGTCCGAAAACGGCTCCGTAGAGCCCTGCAGGATTTTGGTGAGATTGCCACTCACCTCGCCTTTATTTGGTAAGGCCTTCCATGCCTTTATGCCAATTTTATTGATTTGTTCATAAACTTGAACCGGGTAGCCTATCTGCTGATTGGCGAATCTCCCCTGTCCAAGCAGCATATCTCTGTCCCAAGCTGGGTTTCCCCCAGCCTGATTGGCCACAGCCTCTTCACTAGCAAATTCAATCAAAAAGGCCTTCCAATCTAAATACTGACCTGGGCTCAAACAAGCTCGTGCGAGCCCACTCCAATCACTGGGTGTCATGCAGTGTCTGTTTAGGGCCTCTACCTGGGCTACAGTAAAGGAGGCTGTGATTCCATATGTCCGCACAGACTCAGCTAAAGATTTTATCACCTTAAAATCTAAGGGTTCATAATACCGCTGTCCCTGTGGATCCTGAAATATTGGACAGGCTAGATGTAACTCGGTTCTGACCGCTTTCCACATGCCTGGGCTGAAAGAACAGCCGGGGCTGCCACTTCCAGGGTCCTCCCCATAGAGCGGAGGGGCCGAAGGTGTGGGGCGGGGCATGGAGGGCGTGCATTCGTCTTTATCTGGGTCCTCTCTCTCCTTCCCTTTCCTCCTCTTTCTTATCTTTGTTTTTTCTATTTGTTCTATGAGTGATTGTAGTTCCTCTGAGTCTGTAGACTCAGAGGTCTCTAGTTCGGCAAAATCAGGGTATGACCCCCCCCTGCTCTCCTCCTTTTCGCTGTCTGCCCTTTCTGATCTTTCTTCCTGCAGCATTTCTAAGGCGGCCTGACCATTCTCTACCGCCTCACTGCAACGCTGGTCCTCGAGACAGCCTCTTATCAGTTTCCATATTGGTCTCACTCCACTCTTAAGCGTTCCTTGTTCAGAGGCAAAATCTAGGTCCCTCCCTAGTTTCTCCCAAGAGGCCACCGTGAGGCTTCCAGAGACAGCGAACCATGGGGCAACGGTGTCACATTCATTCAAAAATCTCTCTAAAGTACTCTTTTTTATTTTTAACTTTTTTGAGTGCAGTAGCTCATTGAGAGCCAAAAAAATTGGGTGCGAAAAAGAAGCGCCCATGTTTTAAACATTTAAAGCTGGTAAACAAACTTTTACTTTCACTTTTGGCTACTCTATTGACTAGCCCCGGGTTCTCACTCTCTCTTTATCTACCGAGAAGAGCAAAAATCCCCCCACTCTTGTGGTGGATTCCCCTTTTACCTGGGAACTTACTCCCCGCTCTTGTGGCGGATTCCCCTTTTACCTGGGAACTTACTCCCCGCTCTTGTGGCGGATTCCCCTTTTACCTGGGAACTTACTCCCCGCTCTTGTGGCGGATTCCCCTTTTACCTGGGGACTTACCCCCGCTTTTGTCGCGGATTCCCCTTTTACCTGGGGACTTACCGGTGCACCACCCTGACCGCAGAGAGTTCTGAGTCCTCATTGGGGTTATGGCTGATTCCCCGTACGGGCCACCACGTGTCGCTACCGCCTCGACCAGCAAGGAGACTCGAAACCGGACTCTTCTCTCTGCCGTGTATTCAGGACCTTTTTTTAATCTTGTGACCCCAACCCCGGGGAGAATTCCCCACAGCCTTAAGTACCCGCTGGGTAGCCAACCCTGATACGCCACGTGGGAACCGCCAATAGGTTCAGGTGCGCGGAAGCAAGCCAGATTCTTTGCCTTAGCCATGTCAGGAGTTGTTTACCACGAGAGCACTCGCCATCGGGAAGGCGGAGGGCGGAAGCCGGCACCATCTTCCAGGTGCGGCTTCTCGCAGCTCTCTACACATAATGATAAAAACCAAACCAGAATGATTGGATAATGACCAAAAGATACAAATAAATGTTTCACTCTCAGCAAATAAGCATATAAAAGGATGCGTTGGTCCCAACCATTAGAGGAATGCAATTTAAAATGCTCAGTGAGGTACCACTACATACCTATCTGAATGGTTCAATCAAAATAGTGACAACACAAGGTTGATCAGAATTCAGGGGAACTTGATTATTCATACATTGCCACTTGGAAAATGAAGTGATAGTTTACATGGGAAAAGAATAGAACAATACCTTGTTTTGGGACAGTCCTGTGGATTGAGCTCAGTGCCATGGCACTATCCTTGAACTTTTTTGCTCAAGGCTAGCGCTCTACCACTTGACCCACAGTGCCAGTTTCCGTGCATGTGGTACTGAGGAATCAAACCCAGGGCTTCATGCATGCTAGGCAAGCTTTCTACTGCTAAGGCACATGTCCAGCCTAACAGTAACATTTAAAACTAAACTGAGTAGCTCAAGAGAAAGCTTAGGTTCCCATAAACACCTATACATAAGGTTTCTGAATCGTCTTATTTCTGTGATAGTCCCAAAGTACATTTATACCAAGGACTATTCAGAAACAATAAAAAAAAGTCTTAATACAATAAAAGTGGGTCTGGAGGGACTTAAATGCTGTGTAAAAAATTCTTAACAAGTGGCATGCTATGTAATTTCATCTATACTTCTTGAAGTGAAAAAGGTTCAGTTGAAATCTGTTGAAATCTGAAGATTGGTGGATTCTGCCACAATGAATTATGCTTCAATTATGGAAGCTGTTACTAGGAGAACCTGGGGGAAGATCTGTGGGATCTTGTCTGTATTAATTTACTAATGTTCCTGCCTGTGACTCTGTGAAAGTGTAAAAAGATTTACACAAATAATGTATACTAAAAAGGCTGACCTCAATCACTTTTTTCCCTTGGGCTTTCTGATAAAGATGATCCTTGAGTCTCCAGTGATAACTGAAGATGGAAACTGGGAGTCAGTGGAGAATTCTGAGTCTGTGAAGAGTAATGAATCTGTTGACCAACATGCCAATCAAGAAAGTTAATGGAAGCTGTAGTGCCCAGTTGAAAAGACCAGATGTTGGGTCTTCCAGGGACCCTGAGACTTCAGAAGTTCTCCCTTTTCAGGTATTACAGACAGCCACTGACTAGAATCTCTATTTTTTTTTTTTGTGGGTCATGGGGCTTTGAGCTCTGGGCTTGGGCGCTGTCCCTGTGCTCTTCAGCTTAAGGTGAGCACTCTACCACTTGAACCACAGCACCACTTCCGGTTTTTCTAATGGTTTATTGGAGATAAGAGTCTCATGGACTTTCCTGCCTGGGCTGGCTTTGAACTGTGATCTTCAGATCTCAGATACTCAGCCTCCTGAGTAGCTAGGAAAACAGGTGTGAGCCTCTGGTGCCCAGCTAGAATCTCTATAAAATATTGGGATTTAAAAATATTGGGGTTAACCTGGTACCCCTGGCTCAGACCTGTAATCCTAGCTCCTGAGGATGCTTAGGTCCAGATGAAATGCAGATTCAATTTCCAACTAAATTCCAGCAAAATGCTACACTAGAGGTATGGCTCAAGTGGTAGAATGCCAGTCATGAGCAAGCAAACCAAACGTGTGAGGCCCTGGTACAAGGAAAAAGAAGTTGGGGTTAACAGACTCAAGCTCAATGCTAATTTAGGATTGAAGTTCTTTACTTGTTTTTACAACCATAAATAATAGTTTTTCAGTTCTATAAATGCCATCAGCAGTGATTACCTTTGCTGCATGGTGCCTACATGATGAAAACATGCAAGTGTCTGTCAGTCAAGCAGTGCATTAAGCAAATATTATTTGGTTCCCCATACTTTGGCTAATAATTAGATAACTTACGTATATTATACTTTTTCATACTTTCTTGTGTCTTCCCTCCCCCGCTCATTTACTAGGACAGTAGGAAACTTTCCAAAGATATATCCCAGGCCAGCTGGGGATATTGGGGAAGCTGGGGCAACTCCTTGCTCTCCTCAGGCTCAGCTACAGTAGCCACTGTGTGTAAGATCATCAGTCATTTCATTACTGTGTGTGTTTATATTGTTACAAGGGACTTTGTTAATAAATCTCCTTCTACATTTGTTCAAGGGATTTAATTGTTTGAAGACAAGTGATCATGAGATAGATGATAGACATCGCAAGTAGAATTGGTAGCATTTTCTTATTAGAATGAAGTCTAGGAATTGCTATAAATGCCTGTTCTTTAGTGATGATGTATCAGAGTTTTTGTATAAAAAATATTATACTAAGGAGATATTTCCAAGGACTAATAACCCTAATTGTTAAAAATAAACTGTCTTATAGCTATCATGATTTTAGATGAATGGACTTTGATATTACATTTTTGAAATTTATTTTGTTTAGTTTGGTAATAAAGAGCAACCCATTATGATTTTTCTCTAGGACAAGATACTTCAAATATCATTGAAAAGGCAGAGACTTCCCTTGGGATCCCTAGTCCCAGTGAGATTTCCGCCGAAGTCAAACATGCTGGAGGTCTGTATATGGAAACATTAAGTCCTAGGATACTTTGGATTCAGTAGCTAGCTTGTGCATTTTTGATACTAAGGACATGGGGATATTCTACAGGTGTGGTGTGTTGTCTTGTGAATCCAGCTGCCAGTTAGAGATCTGTGTCTTATAACTGCTCATATCCCTCTACTCTGCATCTGAACTAATTTCAAGGACTGCTACATATTAAAATTATCTTGTTATATATGTTGAATATACGAATTGCTTAGCACTTTGCTTGGCAACCAAGGCTAGGTGAATTTAAATCTGTCACGACCAAAAAGTATTTTTGTTCATTTAGGGCTATTTTTTGCTTTTTGTTTTTTGGTTGTTTGATTGTTTTTCTGCCTTTTGTTTTCTGATAACTGGGCATTGAACCCAGGATGTTGCACTAGCTAAGCAAGTGTTTTGCCATTGAGCTGAGGTACATTCTAGCCTTTTTTCTATTTATTTTTTTTTTTTTTTGCATTTTCTTGATCTACTGAGGGGCGTCTGAGTTGGTTCCATATCTTAGCTATGGTAAATAATGCTGCAGTAAACATAGTTGTGCTGGTAGCTTTAGGATGGTCTTGTTTGTGATCATTTGAGTATATGCCCAAAAGTAGGATTGCTGGGTCATAGGGGAGCTCTATGTAGTCTTTTGAGGAACCTCTATACTACTTTCCAAAGTGGTTGAACAAGTTTACACTCCCACTAACAATGCAGTAGGGTTCTGCACATATCCCCTCCAGCACCTGTTGTTATTAGAGTTCTTTATTCTAGCCATTCTAACTGGGGTGAGGTAGTATCTCAATGTTGTTTTGATTTGCCTTTTTTTTCATGACTACGGGGGTTGAGCATTTCTTCATGTGTCTATTGGCCATTCTTATTTCCTCTTCAGAGAAGTTTCTCTTTAAGTCTTTAGCCCACTTATTTATTGGGCAGTTGTTTCTTTGAGGATTTGTTGTTGGAGGATTTGATTTTTTGAGTTCCAGGTATGTTTTAGATATGAGACCCTTATCTGTTGTATGGCTAGTGAAGTACTTCTCCCAATCAGTGGGCTTTCTATTGATCTTGCTAACTATGTCCTTTGCCATGCAAGAAGCTCTGCAATTTCATGCAATCCTATTTGTCCAATCTTTCTTTGCTTTGTTGTGTTTCTGGGTCTCTTTTAAGAAAAATTTGGCCTGTGCCAAGGTTTATTCTTGAAAGTTTGTAATGATCAAAAGGAAACCTGCACTTCTAATCCATATGGAAAAGTTTTGAAGACCAGTCTGTTTTCTTCATCTCTCATAGCCCTTATTGTTTCTCATTTAATACTCTTTACTCATCTCTATCATTTTTTCTCTAGAAGCAGATTTATTCTACCTGTCTTTCTCCATCTTCAGAGTTATATTTTGTCTTGGCATACACCTATCAGATACTAATAGGTTCCACTATCACTACTTGTGAATACCTAAGAGAGAACTGGATTGACCTACTTTCGGGTCCATAGTGCATGGGTCAGTAGAATGGAGAGATAACTTCATCGGACATGGCAAATTACTCCATATATGAGGCACTGTTCTTAATGATGCTTGCATAAGTGAGGCTACTTTGTCTGTGACTAACACACTATGTGTTTAAAAATGAGTTTATTTTTCTCCCTGAAGAACTCTACAAATAGAGTATTGCATGTTATTTTGGTGAATGTAGGGTCCTGGTATCTTCACTTTTATTTGTTGGGTTCTTTATAATTTTGTAATTGTTGTCAGATCATGCTGTGAGTGCAGGTATGGTATTCTCAAACAGATAAGCTCAAATTCAGGAGTTACAGAGACAGGAAGTTTCATTTCTCCTCATGCTCCCAGCAGCTTGAATGGTTTAATGTCTAACTCTGATGCTTTGAGATGTTGGAAGATTAAAGTGTTGGCATTTTCAGAAATTTTTATCAGGAATTGCTTTTAGTGGGCAAGGAAAACAGGAGTTAGAAGTATGTTTGGATAGTAAACAGCAGTGATTTTATAAGACTTGAAGGATATTTGTCATTCAGAGCCAGCCATGTTTTAGAAGGGGAATAAAAATTATGGAGAACCCTGGGAAGAGTGGCTAGTATTAATGTCTTAAAAAGTTAGAGAGTTAATGGATCATGAATATGAAAATCTAAGGAAAGGTGATAGGGAGAATACACCTTTTTTATACCTTTGAAGACTAGCATGGAGAACAGAATTTAGGTTGTGTTTACTTGTGTCTCATGAGTAGAGAACTCCCACTACTCAGTGGAAGTTTTATGGACTTAGATTTTAGTTGAATATTAAGTGTACCAGAATAGAATGGGTGGCTTTTTCATCCTAACGTCTTTCTCATCTTCTAAAATTTCTAAGCATTAATTTCACTGTGAAGGAAAGTATACTGGCGATGGGTTTTTTTTAGAAGTTTGAGATAAAACATACCAATGAAATCACTTGGTCATCTTTTTTGCAATTTTGTCATGTTCCTTTAAGGATGTTGTCTTCTGCTTTCTCTGTGTGTGTGTGTGTGTGTGTGTGTGTGTGTGTGTGTGTGTGTGTGTGTGTGTGTGTGTGTGTGTGTGTGTGTGTGTGTGTGTGTGTGTGTGTGTGTGTGTGTGTGTGTGTGTGTGTGTGTGTGTGTGTGTGTGTGTGTGTGTGTGTGTGTGTGTGTGTGTGTGTGTGTGTTCCTGGAGCTTGAAGTCAGGGCCTGGGTGCTGTTCCTGACCTTTTTGCTCAAGGCTGAGTAGCTAGGATTATGGTTGTCAGCTACCGGTGCCCGGCCTCTTTCTTTTTTAATGTGTATGTTCTGGCACTGGAGCTTGAATTCCGTCTTCACAGTCTACCTTGTCTCCCTCCTCCACAGCTGGCACTTGAACCCTGCCTCTGGTTTTTGCGGGATAAATAAATGGAGATGAAAGTCTCACAGACTCTTCTGCCCTGGTGGCTTTCCATTGTGATCTTTAGATCTCAGCCCAGAGTAGCTAGGACCATAGGCATGAGTCAACAGTCACCCTGTCCTGCTTTCCCAATTCAGATTGATACTTAAAAACTTTTTAACTGTTATTAAAAGATACTGGTTACAGTTATAGAAGTTGGGTAAATAATACATTTCTTTTTTATCAGTCATGGACATGAACTCTGGGCCTGGGCGCTGCCTCTCACCTCTAGAGCTCAAGGCTAGTTAATGCTCTACTACTTGAGCCACAATGCCACTTCTAGTTTTCTGATGGTTTATTGGAGATAAGAGTCTCACAGACTGGCATTGAAGCACAATCCTCGGATCTCAGCTTCCTGAATAGCTAGGATTACAGGTGTGAGCCACTGGTGCCTTGCTATGAGTACATTTCTTTTTGGACAGTGTCACCATTTCCTTCTCTGTTAGGCTTGTTTAGAGGGAGTCTAGTGTGGCCTTCAATCTTTTTTTAATTATTTATTTTTTTATTGTGATTGATTACATAATTTCCCAAATTTCACAGTATTGTGGGATAGTGATGCTGTTAAAGTCACAAACACATTCTAACTTTCCTGGAGCAAATTGTCTATTATGGTCTATAACATTTATGAGTTCTATGACCTTTGTGATACAGTTATTTCTTCCACATTGGGTGGTATGTACATTTCTTTTGTTTTGCATAGCATCAGCTGTTCCCTCTTTCCCATTTGTTCCCTCCCTCACATAGCTGTCATTAAGTTGCTTAGTTCATTTTGGTCAATGTCCTGTGCAGATGATGGGTCCTGCTGTTGTATGTTTTCCCCTGATTCCCTCTAGTTCTGTGTCATCTTCCTGGTTCCCCTCTGGTGTACACATATATACCATACATGTGATCAGCAGCATGGAGTTATTTAGTAGTGGTTTGCCCAGATGAGTGGAAGTTCTTTGTTTCTTAAGTCTTGTTAATTTTGTTGTATCACCTAACATTTTGGATTTAACATCCACTTATCAGGGAGACCATATACCATTTGTCTCTTTGCTTTAGGCTTACCTCACTCAACATGCTTTCTTCTAGCTCCATCCATTTCCCTGCAAATGTCATTATTTTGTCATTTCTAATGGCTACATAATATTCCATTGTGTATAGATACCACAATTTTTGGATCCATTCATCTGTGGTGGGACATCTGAGTTGTTTCCATATCCTAGCTATTGTGAACAGTGCTGCAATAAACTGGAGGTGCATCTGTCTTGTATACTGGTTCCTGTTGTTCTGGATAGATGCCTAGAAGTGGTATGACTGTGTCATAATGGAGGTCAATATTTAGCTTTCTGAGGACCCTCCAGATTGCTTTCCAAAGTGGTTGCATAAGTGTACATTCCCACTAGCAGTGTAATAGGGTTCCTCTTTCTCCGCATCGCCTCTAGCATTTGTCATTGCCTGACTTGTGGATGTGGGACATTCTGACTGGGGTAAGGTGGTATCTCAGGGTTGTCATTATTTGCATTTCCTTCACCACCAAGGATGGTGAACATTCCCTCATGTGTTTCTTTGCCATTTTTTTTTTTTGGGTCCGGTTGTGGGGCCTGAACTCAGGGCCTGGGCGCTGTCCCTCAGCTCTTCAGCTCAGGGCTGGCGCTCTACCACTTGAGCCACAGTGCCACTCCCGGCTTTTTTCTTCTTGCTTATATGGTGCTGAGGAATTGAACCCAGGGCCTCAGGCTTGCTAGGCAAGCGCTCTACCACTAAGCCACCTTCCCAGCCCTTCTTTGCCATTTTTATCTCTTCATCTGAGAAGTCTCTCTTTAGTTCACTTGCCCATTTAGTAATTGGTTTGTTAGGTTTGGGAGGGATTAGTTTCTTTTTGTTAATTTATTTTTTATTGTGAAAATACTGTACAGAGGGGTTACAATTACATGGGCAAGATAATGAGTACATTTCTTATCAAGCATTGTAGCCTTCTCCTTTGTTTCCCCTTCCCATCCCTTTCCATCCTCCCTCTGGCCCCCTCACCTAATCCTCCCCGCCACCCCCAAAGTTGTAAAGTTCATTTTTACATAACAAGTTGTACTTCTCATTGTTGCAATGGGCCCACCTGTATCCTCATTTAAACGACTTGTTTTTCCCCTTCCCCTGGGATTAGTTTCTTGAGTTCCCTGTATATACTGGATATTAACCCCTTGTTTGATATCTTGCTGTTAAATATTTTTCCCAATTAGTTGGTTGTCTTTTTAGCTTGGTTGCGATAGCTTTAGCTGTGCAGAAGCTTTTTATTTTAAGGTAGTTCCATTTGTCGAGTCACTCTCCCAATTTGTTGTGACTCTGGGACTCTGTTCAGGAAGTTTCTTCCTGTGCCTATAAGTTCAAGTGTCTCTCCTACTCTGTCCTGCAGTAGTTTCAGAGATTCAGGTTTAATGTTAAGATCTTTAATCCATTTTGAGTTGATGTTGGTGCATGGTGGTAGGCTGGGGTCCACTTTTAGTCTTCTGCATGTGGCCGCCCACTTTTCCCAACACCAGTGGTTGAAGAAGCTTTGTTTCTTCCATTGTATGTCTTTTAGCCTTCAATCTTAAGGACTAGTTTATCTTTACTGCTGCGCCCTGATTCCTCTGAATTCACTCTTATTCCTCAGGTTTTCAGTGAAATCTGTTCACTTTGGTTGTTTAAAAAACCAGATGTTTCAGCATAGCTTGAGCTATGGGGATTGTGTTGCTTACTACTTATGCTACTTCTTCTCCCAACTGTGTGATGTTACCTAGTGTTTGAACAGTGTATTACTCAGATACATACAAATCAACACATCTGTAGATTCTTGGAACATTTTACTTATATAGCTGCATCCTCTGAAGTTTTTTGACTTTAAAGTAGTAGCTGCTTCAGCCTTCCTTGATGCCAGACTTTATCCCTGACTTACATTGCCTGTGAGTGTTCTGTTGTCTGTAGGTTCTCCTCTGTGTGTTGGGGTTTGGAACTTTTCTCTAGGCAGAAAGCCCAGCTGTGGCCTTGACTTTGTTTCTCTTTTCTCCTGGACCAAAGTGTTTTTTTTTTTTTTTTTGTCTTTTGTGTAGTATCTAAAAATAGTTCTTTCTTCTATTTTGTCTGGTTTTCTAGTTGCTGTATAGGAAGGCAAGTGTAGAACTTGAAAGCAAAAGTTCTCTCCATAATAGAGTGTTTGATATAATATAGTTAAATTACTTGGTGTACTAGTTGATCTAGTATAAGATTTTTAAAGGCAAACAGAACTAATTATTCTTGAAACATACTCATCTTTGTAATGTATATTGATTCCCATACTAAGAATCAGCATAGTCTTTTAGGACAAAGTTGAGCTATAATTTTCATGCAGTAAAACTTTTTTCTGCAATATGACTTTGTGTTGAGAAATAATGGTTATGTTTATACTGTATAATCACAGTATATTGTGATGCACAGATACAGAATATTTTCTGTATTTGTATGGCTCACTGAGATATAAGAATATTTTCATTATCTGAGGGAGTTCCTTCATGCCAGTTTGTAGCCACACCTTTCTGTCTGTTCACAGCATTTGCCAACCATTGATCTGTTTCTGACTATAGTTTCCCCTTGTTTAGAAAAATGTTTACTATGTGCAGATCAATATTTTTTTTTCTTTTGCCAGTCCTGGGGCTTGAACTCAGGACTTGAGTGTTGTCCCTGACCCTTTCTGTCCTTAAGGCTAGCAGCACTATTTCCTAATTTTTTTGAGAAGTAATTCGGAAATAAGAATCTCATGGACTTTCCTGCCTGGGTGGCTTCGAATGTGATCTTCAGCTCTCAGTCTTCAGAGTAGCTGAGAAGCTAATATTGCAGGCAGAAGTAAGCGGACCACCATTGCCTGGCTATTTTAACCTTTCTTTTTTTCTTTTGGCAATATGAAGTACCACTTGAGCCACATCCTTAGTCCTTTCTTCTGCATGCCTCTATCTATCTACTTATCTATGTGCCTGTCTATCTATCTATCTATCTATCTATCTATCTATCTATCTATCTATCTATCTATCTATCTATCTATCTATCTAGAGGGAGTAGTTATTTATTTTGATCTATGTTCTCAGAGATGTCAGTTCAAAATGTCAGGGAGGGCATGGCAAAGCAGAATCAATCATACCATGGCAACTAGAAAGCAGAAATAGATAGTTTGTTTTTGGATCTGATCATCGGTTTTGCTTGTGCTGGCTTTGGACTACAATTCTGCCTCTACTTTGTAAGGAGCTGTGATTACAGGCATACACTGTGTGTTTGGATTCTCTTTTTATTCTTTTCACTGTGTAGCCTGAGCATCCATGAATGGATATGAATGTAGCTTAGGCTCGCCTCAGACTCACAATACTCATACCTTAGTATCTGGAGTATTGGCATTATAGGCATGCACTACAATATTTAGTTATACTTTAGCTTTATGCTTTATATTTTTTTTAATTTTCATACTGAACATTAAAACAGTGAATTTTCATAATGTGAACTTGTTCAGAATCTTTAAGAGATAGTATGCCCCTTCTAGGAAGATAACTATAGTCCTGACATTTATCTTAGAACAATTTTGTTTGCTTTTATACTTTACATACTTATAGTACATTTTGTATCTAGCTTCTTCCACAACATTTTTGTATCATTTGACCATGTTGTATTTTGGATGTGGTATTCCATTTTGTCACTATGTCATATTTTATTGATCCCACAGTTGTTAAGCAGTAAAATAGTTTCCATGTTATAGCTATCACAAATACTGCTGCTCTGAATATTTTTGTTTATGTCTTTTTTTGGCCAATACTGGGGCTTGAACTCAGGGCCCAGGCACTGTCCCTGAGCTTCTTTTGCTCAAGGCTATCACTCTACCACTTGAGTCACAGTGCTATTTCCTGTTGTACTGAGGAATTGTTCTCAGGGAGTCATGCATGCTAGGCAAGCACTGTACCATGAAGCTGTCTTCTGATGAACCACTGTACATATATGTAGCATAGTAGATACTGGCCAGCAGTTTTCCAAAGAGGAGAATCTACTATGTTTCCACATGCAGTGTGTAATTATTTCCCTTGCTGTTCCACATTCTTCCCAGTACTTAGTATTGTAAGTCACTCTTAAAGAATTGAAACATAAATGGTTGGGCACTGGTGGTTCATGCTTGTAAACCTAACTGTTTAGGAAGTTGAGATCTGGGGTTGTGGTTCAAAGACAGCCCAAGCAGGAAAATCTGCAAGACTCTTCTCTCTAATGAACCAGCAAACAAAGCAGGAAGTGGAGCTGTTGCACAAGTGGTAGAGTACTATCCTTGAGGAAAAAAGCTCATAGACATCACCTAGGCCCTGAGTTTTAAGTCCCTGGACTGCCACAAACCCCCCCACAATACATGCAAATGTATTTTCCCAGTATTGTAGTAATGACATTGATGTTGCTTTCTAGGGAAAGGACAATATTAGCGGGAGTTTAGATGCCTTAGAATTCATTGGGAAGAAGACAATGGATGTAATAGCAGAACGGAGTCCTGTATTTAAAATGACTATAAGAGTTTGATGAACCGGAATTCTGCACTGTCTCAGGTACTGTTACCTTTACTGGTTTAATTGCTGTTTTCTGTTGTTTGTGGCTTTTTTTTTTAATTTGAATTTTTCCCTTTGTTACCTTGGGACTCCGTTAGTGTGTTTTCTTGTAAAGAATTATCAATGCATTATAAAATTAAGGCATTTTTTATGGGCTGGATTTTTTTTATGGGTTTGTCTAATGCTTAGACAAACAGCCAGCTCTTTTCTTTCTGCAGTTGCCTCTGTCAGTGCAGTACAAAATCCTGAGTGCTATCAAGATTACTTATTAGGTTACTGTTGAAACCACTTTTGGAAATGCATTTGGCTCCTTAGGTGTTGCTGTCTAGCATCAAATTTTGTTTAGCTTCTTTTTTTTTTTTCTATGCAGCTCCTGATCCTTAGTGAATTTGATTTGCTGTCCAAAAATGAAGGGTAGTGCTTTATACTGGAACTTAGCTTTGCTTCTCTCCACTCTTAAAAACTTTCCCTTGAGCTCTTATTATTTGCTGTATCTATGCTTCCATCTCTTTTTAGGTTTTAAAGAGGCCAAGGAAAAAGAAGAGCTAAGGACCTCCAATGATGTAGCCATGAAACAGACAAGAAAACTCATTGTGAGCTACCCTTTGATGAACTTCAAGAACATCTAGAAGTTCTGGCGATGCTTTCCCAAGAAAGTGAAATAAAGGTAATTCCAATCCCAAACTCCCAGCTGAAAAGAGTCTTCAAAGAAAAAACGTTGCATGGTTTCTTTTCACTTTGTATATTTGGACTATGAAATGTGTCTCTGAAGGAGATGTGGGTCGCTCGAAATATTATAATAGAAGAAAAATATCCCCTACTGTTTAATTGTTAGAAATAGTGAATAAGTCAAATGTTATTTCTCTTAAAATTATAGAAAAAGAACAGGGCTGGGAAGGTGGCTCAGTGGTAGAGCACTTGCCTTGCATGCCTGAGGCCCTGGGTTCGATTCCTCAGCACCACATAAGCAAAAAGAAAAAGAACAGAGGTCTTAGTATCAGATATCCTTTTCTTTCACCTTAGTCTTTAATTTTCTGTTTTTTCTCCAGTGTCATGGGTTTTTAGCTGTCAAAAAGCCTGTTGTAGCTGCTAATTTGTATATAATTTCCTGTTAGTTCATCTCCTCTGATAATCTAAGCCAATCTTTCTTCTTCTTGTTCTTCTTGTTCTTCTTGTTCTTGTTCTTGTTCTTCTTCTTGTTCTTCTTGTTCTTCTTGTTCTTGTTCTTGTTCTTCTTCTTCTTCTTCTTCTTCCTCTTGTTGTTGTTGTTGCTGTCGTTGCTGTTGTTGTTGTTGTTGTTGTTGTTGTTCTTCTTCTTCTTCTTCTTCTTCTTCTCCTTCTTCTTCTTCTTCTCCTTCTTCTCCTTCTTCTCCTTCTTCTCCTTCTTCTCCTTCTTCTCCTTCTTCTCCTTCTTCTCCTTCTTCTTCTTCTTCTTTCTTCTTCTTCTCCTTCTTCTCCTCCTTCTCCTTCTCCTCCTCCTCCTCCTCCTCCTCCTCCTCCTCCTCCTCCCCCTCCTCCTCCTCCTCCTCCTCCTCCTCCTCCTTCTTCTTCTTCTTTTCTTCTTCTATGTTGGTCTTGGAGCTTATACTCTGGGCCTGGGTCCTGTGCCTCAGCTCTTCAGCCCAAGGCAGGCACTTACCACTTGAGCCACAGCAACACTTTCAGTATTTTTTCTGGTGGTTTATTGGAGATAAGTGTTTCATGACTTTTTCTGCCTGGGCTTCGAAGTCATGCTTAAGCACTGATAATTTTCATTTATCTTTTGGCCTATATTAATTTTGGAAATTCAAATTCTATCTATTTTTCTATAATATCTACCCTTTAGTGTTACAGTTATTAAAAAAATTAGTTCTGGCTCTAATCCTAGCTCAGGGGGCTGAGATCTGAGGTTAATTGAAAGCCAGACCAGACAGGTCATTTTCGATAAATAACTCAGAAAGCTGGAAGTAGTCCTGTAGCTCCAAGTGTATATGGCTATCCTTCAGAACAAAGAGCCTCAGGGATAGCTCCCAGCTCAAGCTCCAGGATCTGCAAAAAAAAAAAAAAAAAAAAAATTAGAACTGGGTACTTCAATCGTAGCTATTTAGGAGAATGAAATCTGATGATTATGGTGGGAAGCCAGCTCAGATAAGAGTGTCTGTGAGACTTTTATCTCCAATTAACCACCAAAAAGCTGGAAGTTGTGCTGTGGTTCAAATAATGGAGTGCTAGACTTGAGCACAAAAGCTAAGCCCCCAGGCCTTGAGTTCAAGCCCTAGGACCAACACAAACACACACACACACACACACACACACACACACACACACACACACACACACACACACACACAGAGAGCTGTGCTGGCATGAGCTCTTCAGTCTTTTCTCCTTATGAGAATTTTTTCATTAATATTTACACAATATTTTATTATTTTCATTCAGGTGAAATCTTTCCTTAATTCTCTGAGTGTAGAAGAATTAGAGGCTCTCATATTTGAATCAGAACAACTCAGAAGCATTTTCCCTAGCAGAATTTTATGAGGAAGAGGAAGGAGAGAAAAAAGGTAATATGAAAATTCAGAATCGGAGTGGGAAGATGCAATGTATTTATTATTACTAGAGTATTTATTATTACTAGGGTATTTATTATTATTATTAATATTAATATTGTTACTAGATTATTTATTATTACTAGAGTAATTTGTGTGTTTGTGTGTGTGCACGCACAACGCCTGTGCTGGTCCTGGGGCTTGAACTCAAGGTCTGCTTGCTGTCCCTGACCTTCTTTGCTTAAAGTTAGACCTTTAAGGACTTGAGCCACAACCCTACTTCCAGCTTATTTTTTGTGATTAGAGATAGGAGTCTCATGGAGTTTTCTTCCTAGGCTGGCTTCCAACTGTGATCCCGAGATCTCAGCTGCCTGAGTAGCAGTCTGACAAGGATAGCCACTGGTACCCTGCATCTCTCTCTTTTTTGCAGTGAGAATTTTCATGTAGAATTCTTTTTGCAACTTTCCCCCATCTAGGTGTTCAGACACGTCAGCCTCTTGCTTATGTCTTCTTTTTTTTTTCCCTGTCAGACTCCTCTTAGCATCCCTCATACTGATATTGTTCATACCACCCTGCCAGTGATTACAGTTAAAGATTGCTCTTTTCAGAGTTTGTCCTCAGTTTGGCTAATGTTTCTTTATATCTCTGGATACTTCATCTGTGCCTCGTGACTTGTGGGATCCTTAATCCCATCTTGAATTGAGGCAGAAAAGGTGGTAGTACCTAAAACATGAGTGACAATCTTCCCCCTCCCTGCCTCCACAATTTAAAGCCTGTATCTCTTAGAAAATATGAATGTTGAAGCTGCTCATTTTTTATAGTAATTAGGTAATGTGGCAGTTAGTATAAAATGTAATTTCTGGACAAATGAATCTTAAGGGTTGTTTTATTTTAACATTTAATTAGATATATTTCTAAGACATATTCTCTGCTAATTGGCTATTTTAAGAAAGTGGAATCCAATGAATTCAGTTTTGTCTTTTTTTTTTTTTAAGCTGGTCCTAGGACTTGAACTCAGGGCTTGGATGTTGCCCTAAACTTTTTTGCTCATGGGTAGTGCTCTACCACTTGAACCACTGTACCACTTCTGGCTTCTTCTGAGTAGTTCATTGGAGATAAGAGTCTCACAGACTTTTCTGCCTGGGCTGGCTTTGAACCATGATCCTTAGATCTTAATTTCCTGAGTAGCTAGGATTACAAGCATGAGCCACCAGTGCCTAGCCCATTTGTAGTGTTTAAATGAACTATTTACTTTGCCATGGAATGACATTTTCACTCTGAAGTATACAAGTGGTCATAGAGACTAGAATTTTATTTGGTGAACATTTCTTAAAAGTGAATGAAATGAGCCTTTACGACGAGAAAAGCAACGATGTATGAGTCATTATACACATTCAAACTAAGTTTCAATTTTGTAGAATGTATTTATTGCTCTGTTGAGCTTTGTAGCTTCCCAGTGCTGTTTACAGACTATGCTGATGAAATCTGTGTTGTTAATAACAGCTATATTCATTGATTTCAGGACAGTTGGTCAGCATTTGGAAGATTTGTGTGACTCAGTGTGAGTATTTTCCCATTATTTAATGTGTGATGTTAGCAAATCATGTACAGGCAAAAGAAAAGAAAAGACTAACTGATTTTTAATTTAATACATCCAAGCAGAAAATCTTATGGTATAGCTTCAGGCTCATTGCTATATATCTCATTACAACTAAATTTTAAGAGATGACCACTAGTTGAGTTTTAGTGTAATATTAAGGAGTATGCCAGCATTAGCTTTATTGATAATCTGAGAAGGCAACTAAAATACTTCTTCCTTTTCTAACTAAGTGACTTTGTAAGGTAGATTTTCTGCATATACTTGAAACAACATAACCCAACAGACAGTATAAAAGCAGATGAGAGAATACAGGTGTCTTTCATTAGGCTAAAGGATGAAGAGATTTATTAAAGATGTAAAACAATGGGACTATTTTGCTGAAATTTTACCTTTTTTGGAAAATACAGTTTTTTTTCAATAAGTGTATATTAATAAGTAGTGTTTCTTTTCTTTCTTTTTTTTTCTTTTTGGTGAGTTGTGTGGAGTAAACTTTGGGATTGGGTGCTGACCCTCAGCTCTTTAGCTCAGTGCTAGTATCCTACCACTTGAGCCACAGCACCACTTACAACTTTTTCTGCTTATGTGGTGCTCAGTAATTGAACTCAAGGCCTCATGCATACAAGACACTCTACCACTGAGCCACCTTCCCATCCCCAGTGTTTTTTGTTCTTAAGTTTACAAAACTACCATAAACACTTGAGTTCTAAATTTTCTTTTGTTTGGGTTGTGAAACTAGGACTCAATACCTGATGCTTTGCTCATTAGCTGAGTTCTACTTTTTAACATATCTGTCTGTTTCTCTCGTGTGTGTGTGCATGCACATGCGAATGCATGTGTATCCCCTATTTTTTATTTAATTTATTTATTTTTGTGCCAGTCCTGGGGCTTGAATTCAGCACTTAGGCATTGATCCTGAGCTGTAGTCTACCACTTGAGTTATAGTTGTACTTCTGGGGTTTTTTTTTGTTTTGTTTTGTTTTCTGAGTAGTTTATTGAAGATAAGAATCTCATTGACTTTCCTGCTCCAGCTAGCTTTTAATAGCAATCTATAGATCTCAGTCTCCTGAGTGTGTAGCTAGGATTACTGGTGAGAGCCACCAGTTCCTGGCTCTACTAACATTTTTTTTTGCCGGTTGTGGGGCCTAAACTCTGGGTCTGGGCACTGTCCCTCAGCTCTTCAGCTCAAGGCTAGCGCTCTATCACTTGAGCCACAGTGCCACCTCTGGCTTTTTCTACTTATGTGGTGCCGAGGAATCGAACCCAGGACCTCATGTATGCAAGGCAAGCACTCTACCACTGAGCCACCTTACCTTTTTAATTAGCTCTTTGGGAGCTCTCAAAATTTAAGAGTATTAAGAGGTCCTGAGACTAGCATGTTTGAGAGCTGCCAGATGAAAATTTTCCAAATATTAGTGCTTTTAAAGATGGCTCTCTGTTTACTTCTTTGAACTGTCAGTGTGCTTGCCACTGATATCTCTAAACCTCATTTGATTTTTTTCTTTTTTTTTTTGTTTTTTGTCGGTCGAGGGGCTTGAACTCTGGGCCTGGGCGCTGTCCCTCAGCTCTTCAGCTCAAGGCGAGCGCTCTACCACTTGAGCTACAGCGCCACTTCCGGTTTTCTGGTGGTTTATTGGAGATAGGAGTGTCATGGTCTATCCTGCCCGGGCTGGCTTTGAACCGCGATCCTCAGATCTCAGCCTCCTGAGTAGCTAGGATTACAGGCGTGAGCCACCAGCGCCCGGCTTTGATTTTTTTCTATTTCTCATCAACTGTAAAATAACTAGTCTTCAAGTTTTCTACAAAGCGAATATTTCTCAGTGAGAAACTTTTGTTACTCCTTTAGTATGGATTTTATGCAGACTGGGACATTTTCTTTTTTGTTTGTTGTCTTCAGCATCGTGTTTTAGAAGTCAGACTAGACAATTGTATAACATCTTACAAATAAATGATTCCTTAGTCTATGTAAAAGCTTGATTCCTGATTAGAAAATGTTTTCTGACCAGGTACTGGTGGCTCACACCTGTAAACCTAGATACTCAGGAAACTGAGACCCCGGATCTGGGTTTAAAGCCAGCTCACCAGCAAAGTCTGTGAGACTCTGATCCCCAGGTAACTACCAAAAGCCCAAAGTGGAGCTGTAGCTCAAGTGATAGATTGTTAGATTTGAGCTGAAGAAGCTCAGGGACAGCACCCACGCCCTTAGTTCATGCCCTAGGACTTGCACAAAAAAAGAAAAAAAGATTTTTTGAACATAAGTTCTTAATGTTTTTCTGAAGTATTGAGATGGCAGTTAACTATGATGGGCTTTGGAGTTATCCACTGAGTCAAAATGAAGATCTGTCTTTTACTAAAGCCATGTGACCTGCGATCCTGAGCTCTTTTCTCATCTGTAAGGTAACCCAATCTAATTCCTTACAGGTTGTTAAAATAAGTACTAAATGAAATACGTTATTCAGAGGCTGGGAAGGTGTCTCAGTGGTAGAGTGCTTGCCTTGCATGCATGAGGCCTTGGGTTCGATTCCTTAGTACCACATAAGCAGAAAAAGCCAGAAGTGGCACTGTGGCTCAAGTGGTAGAGCACTAGCCTTGAGCTGAAGAGCTGAAGAGCTGAGGGACAGTGCCCAGGCCCAGAGTTCAGACCCCAAGACTGGCAAAAACAAAACAAAACAAAACAAAAATGAAATAATGTATTCAATAAGTGGCATAATAGTCATAAGCAAGAGATGGTAATTATTTTAATGATTCCAAAGATATAATAGATTAAAAAATCTGCTTTTTAGAAGTCTTAACTTAGGAAACACATAAAGCCATTGTGATGTGTTTAGATAGTTGCATTCTTTCTAATTAGTCCTCAATATGACAGTTGTGTTATTTATAAACTTTTTTCTGCAATTAATTGCATTTGTTCATGTAATCAGCATCTGTTTGGTGTAGGAATGGGAATCTTGAACTTTAAATACCATTCAGAGGACTCTGAGGGATTTTCTAAACAGTTGGATTTTTGTCTAATATGTTCACCAGAAATGACTCTGAAAAGAGACTCCTACCCAACTCCTCTCACTCTTTGCCAGCCCTCCTCAGTGATATTTGTTGAGAATTCAGCAGTGATGTTGGCATTTAATGATATCTCAATGAAGTACTGAAAAAATGGAAGTAGCTGACGGGGATAAAGGTAGGAACCTGCTGTTGTGGTAGTGTTGGTCATCTTTTTCTATCAGCATTCTTGGACCTTGCCATCCCTTTGCCTAAGAATATGTCTTCCAATTTTGGGAGAGTCCTGCCTTTTTCCAAAGTCCCTCCAAAGCCCACACTTTATTCCTTTATTTATTTATTTTGTTATTGTTGTTTTTGGTGCCAGGACCACAGCTTGAACTCAGCTGATGTCTTACTAATCTGAACCACGGCACCACTCTGTCTTTTTCTTGCTAAGTGGAGATAGATCTAAACAGAATTTTCTGCCTGGCTGGCTTTAAACGTCCATCCTCCAGGTCTCAGCCTCCTGAGTAGCCGATTATTGTCGTGAGCCACCAGCACCATCCTACATACTTTCGATGCAACTTCTCCTCATCTCAATGCCAGTCACCAAATGCAAAGCCTCAGGCAAGTACTCTACCATGGAGTTATACCCCTAGCCTAATACTGGGCCACACTCCTGCCCAATATATACTTAATTCTGTGGAAAGTATTTGGTAGTGATCTTCCACCATTGTTTTCCTTTGTTATGATGGTACTGGGGTTTGAGCTCAGCTCACTCAAACTTAGTAAGCAGACACTCTACCACTGAGCCATGCCTTGGGCCCTGCTTTCCCTTGACTGTTTTCAGGGAGAGTATGGTTTCCTGCCTGGATGCATGCCTGAACTACAATTACCGATTTCAGTCTTCCTGTCATTGTTAGGATCACAGACACTTGCCACTGTGTCCAGCCTCTCTGTTGAGATGGAATCTCCTAAAATTTTCTGCCCAGGCTGGGCTGGAACTGCGATCCTCTTAATTTTGGACTCTCACATTAGTGTAGGAGGATGAGCACATATTAATGTAACAGGCTATGGCTGAGAAGGGATCTCACAAACTGTGCTGCCAAGGCTGACCTCAAATTATAATCCTCCATTCTCAACTTCCCAAATAGCTAGGTTTACAGGCATGAGCCACAGCAGTGACCTGCCTCATTTTGTTCGCAACACTTACCAAAAAAAAGTTATTAACACTCAAACATAATACATTGTATATCTGAACATTGTAAATTAAATGTATATATTGGAATATTATTTACATTCTAAGTATACACTAAATAATTTTTTAGAACAGAATGAGATAAATATAAATGAAAAAAATTCTGCATGCTATTGGATCATTTTGTCTATATTTTGTGATATAGGTATGTCATTATGTTTTCAGATTAATTTCTTGCACCCAGTAGGATTTAGTTGGATGACAACCTACGAGTCAGGTTTTAGATTTTTATTCATATTAGGATATAGTTAAATGTTGCTTAAATGAGTTACGTTGGTAAGGATGGTATTAATGAGATCACCTTCACAATCCATCTTATACTTGGGATTGCTAAGTCATTTTAATTCTTTCTCTTAAATGCCAAGGGAGAGACACAAATGAGCTATGATACATTCTTCCCACCAATCCCAGGAAATTTGGGGGACAATGGTCAGATAAAGCAGTAACAATTTTCCCTTTAAGCTATAGACTGATGATTAAGAAATATATAGATTCTAAAGGTTAATACCTTTGGCTGGTCTCAAAGTGAGTGAATGGATAGGATTTAGGTGTGTAAAGAGAGAAGGAATATTTCCTGACAGTATGTTTGGCTGTCTTGATTATAGTTTGCTCTTGACTTACCCATATGTTTGCATGTTTCTTCAGTGAGGTGTTCTGTTTTCCCATCATCAAGATAGCATTTTCCTTAGCACCCTTCCAACATTAATCCTTTCTCCCGCTGATTTAAACATCACCTTGCTCACTTGGATCATGGATTATTCCCTCAATTTTACTTCCTTTTTTTGTTCCTAGATTAGTGCTGATCAGTTCTCTACTCAGCCATTAAAATGATCTTCCTTTGATTTAAATTTGATCTTACTTGTCTCTGTTCTAAAATTCATTCAGTGGTTCCTCATCTCTTCGTTAGAAACTTTGAAATCTTACTAGGATGTAAAGGCCTAGTCTTTGCTGGATCCTACTTTGTTGCTTTTTTCCTTTGTTTACATTAAATGCTGTGATTATACTAAACTTCCTGCTATGCTTTCACCCCCTAATCTTGGCACTCATTTTCTCTGCCTGAAACTCTTCCCATAACTTGAATTCCATTTTTAAAATTCTTTTTCTTTTCTTTTTTTTCTGGTCCTGGGGCTTGAACTCAGGGCCTGGGTTCTGTCCCTGAGCCTCTTTGTGCTGAAGGCTAGTGCTCTACCATTTGTGCCACAGGGTCACTTCTGTCTCTTTCTGTTTGTGTGGTACTGAGGAATCAAACTCAGGGCTTCATGCATGCTAGGCAAACACTCTACTACTAAGCCACATTCCCAGCCCTGAATTCCATTTACTTTATACAATATCTGCTTCATACTCTCCATTCATTCTTCTGTAATGTGACGCAAAGAGTATTGAGAGTGGAGGCCAAGGTTTAACTCCTAACCTTTGCTAAGAAATCTTGTGGAAATTCTTGACCTCTTCCAGCCTTCATTATCTTTATTGCCAAAGTGTGATAATGCCCACCTCTCTTATAAGCCCATTAAGAACATCTATCGACATTCTATGCACAAAAAAATTCTATAAGCATGTCAGCCAAAGATGTTTGGTGTGGCAACGTGGGTGATGACAACAAGAATGATCCAACCAAGGAAGCATTTAGCTTCACTGCTCAGGTGACCTTCCTGAACCATCCAGGCCAAATCAGTGCTAACTATGCCTCTGTCCTGGATTGTCATTCAGCGTAAATTGCTTGCAAGTTTACTGAGTGGAAAGAGAAACTTGAAAAGAGATCTTGTAAGAAGTTGGAAGCTAGTCCTAAATTCCTGAAGTCTAGTGATGCTGTCATGGTTCATATGGTTCCAGCAAGCCTTGTGTATGTGGAGAGCTTCTCTGACTATCCTCCTTTGGGTCATCTTGCTGTTTGTGATAGGAGACAGTTGCTGTGTGTGGCATCAAAGATGTGGACAAGAAGTCTGCTGGAGCTGGCAAGGCCACAAAGTCTGCCCAGAAATCTCAGAAGGCCAAGTGATTATTATTATTCCTAACGCCTGTAGCTTCAGCTTATTCAGTGGTGGAAGAAAAGTCTCAGAAATGTTTGTCTTAATTGGACATTTAAGTTTAATAGTGAAATAATGGATAATGATAACAATGCATCATAAAAACTTGAGAAGGAAAGGAAAAAATTCTATAAGCACTCATATTCCATGCTCATTAAATTGTTATGCATACTTCTGCTGCCTTCACTCCTCTTCCTTCTCACCTTTCTTGTGATCCTCAGCAGTTTTTCTGGAATGTTTTTCATGTAAAACTTTGTTTTTTTCAGGGGATGAAGATTTTTCTGAAGAGATAACAGAGATGTTTTTCCCAACACATCTCCTGCAAACCAGACAAACTGGCCAGGGTAAGTTATTACTTCTTGGTGATTGTGATTCATTTATTTGTGACACTTCAGTGAATAAAAACTGAGATAGTAACCATTTACAATATGGAAGTAAGAACAAAAGCCTTGCTCTTTGTTGGTGACTTGTGAGCTATGTTCATATCCAAGGTCAGAGTGGGCAAAGAGGTTCTATATCCAGAGAAATATTTAATACAACATATATTCCATTGCCTGCTCATGCACAGGACATGGGATGCTTTTTCCTTTTATACCTATCTTTCCCAGGCTCAGGAGACATTCTGTAAACCAGTAAGCCCCAGGCACACAATGCTCTCTGGACAGAGGGAACTGATATAATCAAGATGTCCTGTTTGCTCCTAAGTCCTAGGGTAAGGACCCTAATAATTGATCTTTTTGGTTGTTGTTGTTATTAGAAAATAAATTTTGTTATGGAATGTCTTGGGTAGAAGAAAGACATTCCTCAAGCAACAAAGTAGCAGAAAGTTCCAGGCCAGCCTGTGCTAGCAGGGTTTGACCTCAAAAAGAAAAAAAAAACATAAAGAAATACATGTTTAAAATCTACTGAATGTAAGAAAGAAAGAGTACGGTTTCCTGTGAGTATATAATGTCAGAGAGTTTCCTGGAAACAGTAGCCTCTAAAATGGGATGATTGTTTTTCTTTATAGGGAAATAGTAATAACATTTATTATTATAACCACAATTCAGTGACATTCAGTACATTTCCAGTATTGTAGAACCATCACCTTTATCTTATCCCAAACATACCCATCACCCTTGACAAAAATTTTGGGCCATTAAACCATTCATGCCTCTTGCCTTCCCTCAACCCACAGTAGCCCTGAGTTATTTTCTGTGTCTGTGAACCTTCTTACTCTTGGTACTTTATTGTTGTAGTCTGAATGTTTGGATTTCCATAATTTTTCATATGGTAACACTTGATCTTTTATTCTTATCCCCTAATGTTTGCTTTCTCCATAAAACCCTCTCAGAACACTCCTCGGGAACTCATCTTCTGCAGTTCAAGTGCATCTCTTCACTATTCAATCTAGTATTGTTTAAAAATGGTCAAATTTAAGAAAAGTCATAAAAAGAATATAAACAGTATTTATGTGCTTTTTATGAAAATTCACTATAGTTAACATTTTCCTTCATTCGCTTAATCACTTATTTGTGTGTATGTTCTCTTTGTGGACATACATTTGAGATTAACTTGTATATATCATAGTCCTCTATTCCTACCTATTTTAATCTTGCTCTCCTCAGGATAAAAATGTCCCATTATTACATAGCCACAGTAGTTACCGGCTTCAGTAAATTAATCACAATGCCATACTTTGCTTAATCTTTGTCTATATTTCAGTCTTGACAATTGGCTCAATTCTGTCCCTGTCATTTTTTTCTCCAGTACTAATACCAGTACATGATCATGAATTATATATAGTTGTGTATACTTGATCTCCTATAGTCTATAATAATTCTCTGCTTTTCCTTTATACCATTACTATTTTTAACAACACAAGCACCTGCTTCCATTTAGTAGCTAGGATGAGAGGTATGAGTGACTGCTGACTAGCAAATGTAGAGTTCTTGAGGGTTAAATTGTGTTATTTGTTTTTGTTTTTGTTTTTGTTTTTTACAAAGTATGAGGCTCATTGTAAAAAATGCTCAGTGTTGTTGACCCCATATAAACTAGCTTATTATCCCAAATATACATGTAGATGTTCAATAAGCAGATATGTCTCTATATTTTTATTCTAGGTAATTTGCTAGGTGCTAGGGAAGTAATGATGAGAATGACATAGAACAATCACAAGAATAAAAGAAATCATGTTAATAAATATTTTTGAGGTCAATAATTCTCAATGTGGTCCCTATGTGGCAATTCTCGGAAGGCAGTTTTCAAATAATTGAAATTTTTGGCATAGAGATACAGGGTATAGCAGGGGCATTGGCCTGGTTGTCTGCAAACTAAGGGTGTAGGGAAAAGTGCACTGGAGCATGTGATTCTGGGAATAATTTTTTAATATTTTTGTTTACATTGTTTACCTTTTTTTCTCCAGGCTAGCAGGCTTCATACCTTGAGCCACAGCTTAATTACTCACTTTCTTTTTTCTTTGTTCATTTTTGCTGACCTTGGGGCTTGAACTCTTCTGCCTGGGCCCTGTCCCTGAGCTTCTTTTGCTCAAGGCTAACACTCTACCACTTCAGCCACAGCACCACTTCCAGCTTTTTCTGAGTAGTCTATTATGTTTCTCGGACTTTCCTTCCTTGCATCAAACTGTGATCCACAGAACTCAGCCTCCTGAGTATGAGTAGCTAGGATTACTGGTGTGACCCTTTGGCACCTGGCTAGGTTTTTCTTATGTTTTGGTTCTGGACCTAGGGCTTGAACACAGGGCCTGGTCAGTGTTGTTTAGTTTTTGTTTTTGATTTAAAGCTGATAGTCTATTTGAGCCAAAGATCACTTTCTGCCTTTTTGTTGTTGTTTTCATTCTTTGTGTTAATCCCAGGGCTTCAAAGTGGCCTGGCCAGTCTCCAGTGTCCATGCTTTCTCCCACTTCCGCCCCCCCCAAGTTAGCAGGCACTACATCTTTAGCCAGTGCACAACTCTTCCTTTTTATTTTTGGTGGTTGTTTTTATTTCTTTGTATTTGGCTTTTATTTATTTATTTATTTTGGCTGGTCATGGGGCTTGAACTCTGGGCCTGGGTGCTATCCCTCAGCACTTCAGCTCCTGGTCCTCTACCATTTGAGCCACAACACCACTTGCAGCTTTTTTTTCTGCTTATGTGATGTTGAGAAGTCGAACCAGGGCCTCATGCATCCAAAGCAAGCAGGCACTCTACCACTGAGCCACCTTCCCAGCCCTGGTTTTCATTTTTTTATGGTGATACTAGGGCTTGACCTGCCAGTCTTCTTGAGGTGTTGGGCTTTTTCCCCCCTCTAGGATGGAAGTTTTACAATTTGAGCCATAGCTCATCTTTTTTTTTTTTTTTGTTAATATAGTAAGGTCTGCTCCTGGATGGTGAGCAGACACCACACTCCTCACAGCAAAGTCTCCACCCAGTAACTGCGTTACCTAGGCAACTGGGACACCTGGAAGAAGTCACATTTGCATCCACTGAGGTCATATCTGAATTTGATGTGTCCACACCTTTCTCTGCCCGTACCCTAGATAAGGCCTAGCCCAGGCCCAGACACTCTCTCTCTACTCTCTCTCTGCTCTCTCTGCTCTTTTCTAGCTCTTTCCTCTCTCTTTCCTCTCTTTCCCAGCTCTCTCTCATTCCAAGGCCTTTCCCAGCCATGTGGAGTGCCAACCTTGCCTGGTCCCAGCAGGTCTACTGAATAAAACTACCCCTTACCTGAATAGCATGTGCATGGTGCTGTTTTTACTCGGCTATCTCTTTTTTTCAAACCTAACAAGTGAGATAAGTGTCCTATGGCTCTAACTACTCAGGAGGCTGAGATCTGAGGACCTCAGTTGGAAGCCAGCCCAGACAGAAAAGTCCTTGTGAGACTCTTATGTCCAATTAACCACTCAAAACCCAGAAGTGGCGCTATGGCACAAATGGCAGAGCACAAGGCTTGAGTACAAGAGGCTCAGGGACAGCGCACAAGTCCTGAGTTCAAGCCCCACAACTGTCAAAAAAGACAGAAAGGAAAAAAGAACTACAGGAAGCCAAGATGACTATCCAGAGAGCTTGGTATTGGCATAAGAACAGACATCAGGACCAATGGAATAGAATTGAAATCCCAGAAATGAACCTACAGACCTATAGCCATCTAATCTTCGATAAGGGAGCTAAAACAATAGAATGGAAGAACGACAGCCTCTTCAGTAAATGGTGCTGGTAAAATTGGTTAACTACTTGTAGAAAACTAAAGCTAGATCCTTATATATCACCTTGCACCAGAATCAACTCCAAATGGATCAAAGACCTCAAAGTTAATGCAGACACTTTGAAAACATTACAGGATAGAATAGGAGAAACCCTAGGTCTCCTCGGCTCAGGCCGAAATTTTCTGAATAGAGACCCGGAAACACAACAAATCAAAGAAAGGTGGGACAAATGGGATTGCATGAAGTTGCAGATCTTTTGCATGGCAAAGGACATAGCTAGCAAGATCAATAGAAAGCCCACTAATTGGGAGAAGATCTTCACTAGCCATACAACAGACAAGGGTCTCATATCTAAAATATACTTGGAACTCAAAACATTAAATCCCCCAACAACAAATCTGCAAAGAAAAAACAGCCCAATAAACAAGTAGGCTAAAGACTTAAAGAGAAACTTCTCTGAAGAAGAAAGAAGGATGGCCAATAGACACATGAAGAAATGCTCAGCCTCTCTAGCCATAAAAGAAATGCAAATCAAAACAACATTGAGATACCACCTCACTCCAGTTAGAATGGCAAAAATCAAGAACTCTAACAACAACAGATGCTGGAGGGGATGTGGACAGAAGGGAACCTTACTTCATTGTTGGTGGGAATGTAAACTTGTTCAACCACTTTGGAAAGCAGTATGGAGGTTCCTCAAAAGACGTCACATAGAGCTCCCCTATGACCCAGCAATCCAATTTTTGGGCATTTACCCAAATGTTTACAAACAAGACCACACTAACGCCAACAGCACAACTATGTTTATTGCAGCATTATTTACCATAGCTAAGATATGCAACCAAGCCAGATGCCCCTCAGTAAATGAATGGATCAAGAAAATGTGGTATATATACACAATGGAATTCTATGCCTCCATCAGAAAGATGACATTGCCCCATTTGTTAGGAAATGGAAAAACTTGGAAAACATTATATTAAGTGAAGTAAGCCAGGCCAAAAGAAACATAGGTCCCATGGTTTCCCTTATTTGCAATATCTAGTATATGTATGAGTCAAGCGGAAAAGGTCAGATAATGTAATGTTATGAAAATGAATCCTTAGATATGTATTTTAATGTTTTTTTTTCTTTCATGCACTTGTTTCTAACACATTTATAAGATTATCTCTTTGTAGCTTTGTATGTCCCTCCCCCACAGTATAACCCTGCTTTCACTATATTTGATGTCATTATAAATTGTGTAGGAGATGGGGAAAAACAAGTCATTTAAGGATACAGGTAGACCTGTTGCAACAATGAGAAGTACAAGTTGTCATGTCGAAAACGAGCTTTACAATGTTGGTGGGGGGGAAAGCCGGGAGGATTGGGTGGGCGGTTGGGGGGGGAGGCTGGGAAGGGATGTGTAGTGTAAACAAAGGAGGAGGCTGCAATGCTTGATAAGAAATGTACGCATTAACCTGCCCATGTAATTGTAACACCTCTGTACAGTGTGTTCACAAAAAAAATAAAATAAAATAAAATAAAGAAAGAAAGAAAAAAAAAAGAAAGTTGAGAGCCAAGGTTCAAAGCCATCCTAGGCATGAAAATCAATGAGACGTTTTTCACCAATTAACCAGCAACAGGTAGGAAGCAGTAGAGCTCTAGCCTTGAGTAAAACTCAAGTTTTAGCCCAGGAGTAGCATAAATGAAAAGAATTCTCATTTACTTTCCTGCCCAGGCTGGATTCAAACCACAAGAACTTAACGGCGAAGTGACCTGCCAGACTCAGCTCCATCCAGGGAAAAGTCACCCAGCTCAGGCGCCAGCCATTGGAGTGCCTTGCCTCACTGGGTAACCAGAGCCAGAGGCTGCCCCTCCCTCTAGCAGCCACCACAATCAATTGAAAAACAGAAACCCTGAGAATGGCTCCAGGCTGGGCACTGTGAGCTTTATCACAAAATAGCCCCAGGGAAAAGCTACTGTTTGTTGAAAGGCCTCAACTCTACCCAGAACCTAGCCTCATCACCACATCCCCCACTTTTGTGATTCTCAGAGCAGATCACCCTCCCAGAAAACTAACCTGGGAGGGGGATCTCAAAAGCTTGGGTAAAGCAGAGCATTTTTCTGCCTCTTCCAACCAACCAACTTAAGAAACCAATCAAGCCACAGGACCTCAAGCTGACCAGAGACTCCAACAAGAGACTGGTTACAGACAAAAGGGAGATACAGGATTCTTCCCACACCTCCCCCCCCCAAAAAAAAAAATCAAAAGACTTTTTTTTCTTTTTTTTTTTTTCTTCTTCTTTTCTTTTTTTTGCTTGTTTTTTGTTTTTTGTTACCATATATATATATATATATATATATATATATATAAATAAATTTTTTCCCTTCTAAAACTTTTATTAATCTTTAATTTTTGCCTCTTCTGAAAAAATAATTGTTTTCCAGTAACTTTTTTTTTTCTCATCTTATAATTTTTATTTTAGGAATATGTGAATGAGCGTTTTCCTTTCTTTTCTTGTATTCTTTATCTTTTTCTTTCTTTCTTAATTATCTTTTTGTTTTTTGTCTAGCTCTACTGAACTTCTGATCTTTTCTTCTCCCTTTCCCATCCTTAAAGTTTTTCACATCTCCTCTATGTCCCTCCCCTTCTCTGAACATATTCACATTCCTCTCTAAATAGACGGTCTTTTAACCTCTATAATAACATTAATTTTTACGTTTCTATTTTTTTTCTGGTCTCTCTTCATTCCCCTTTCCGTCTCTTCTTTTTCTCTCTCTCTCTACTTGCATCCTACCCAACCCATTTCCTGCATTGTGATTAGGACATAGTTAACTCTCCCTGTGCCTCCCCACACCAATCTATTCCTATTTTTTACCCACATCTCTCCCTAATCCTAATAATTTCTGGTTTTCCAAATTCTTTTCTGCGGTTCGAAGTCCTTTAACATATAGTTGTTTGATGTTGAATAGATGTATCTGTTGAACTAGATTGTATCTGTAGACTATTGACTGTACAAACGCAAACTTTGGTTGATGGTTGCCTTAAGATAGTGTTCTAGCACAAAACTGGTGCAATCTTCATCTCAAATGGGCCGAGTAAGCCGGGAAAACACAAGAAAAATGGCAAATTCGGGTATCTCAATTCACAATCTTGATAATCATGGATTAGAACAGATAAAGAATAATCCAGAGGAGAGTTCCCAAATAGCTCTACAAACTCTAATAGCAAACATGATAAATGAGAAGTTTGACAATGTACAAAGGACTCTGTATGAGCGTGATAGGGAGAGAGAGGAGGCATCCCGGAAGTTTATACAGGAATATCACAAGCGTGAGGAAGCTACTCAAAAACTGATACAGGATTTGCGTGAACAACTTGAGAATACTCAAAGAGAAAGGGAGGAATGGCGTGAGCAGGCAGAGAACACTCAAAGAGAACTGCAGGAATCCCACAAACGGGAAGAAAGAGAACTGCAGGAATCCCACAGACGGGAGGAAGCTAATCAAAGAGTAATTCAGGAATTGAGAGACCAGGTAGAGAATACACAAAGATCACTAAAGGCATTCATGGAATCCATTAACAAAGAGCTGAAGGAAGTCAGGGAGACCACAAAGGGAATGCTGAATGGAACCCAACAGAAGGAATGGGAGTCCAAAGAAACCATAACCAATCAACTAAGTGATCTGAGAACAAACACTGAACACCAAATTAAGGAAGTAAAGAAATTCATACGAGACCTAAAACAGAGCTTCAACAAAGAACTTGAAGCCATCAAAGCTGACCAATTAGAAGGAAAAGAGATAAAAAACAAAGTAGAGAGTCTTGACAGCAGGTTAGACCATGCAGAAGATCGAATCTCAGGGATTGAAGACAGCCTAGATATTATAGAGAAAGAACATACAACCATCCAAGACAAGTCCAAGAAATATGATAGGTCTATCCAACACCTGGAAGACACCATCAGAAGGCCCAATCTAAGGATAATGGGTGTAGAGGAGCACGTAGAAACTGAAGTTAATGGTCTAGGAAATTTGTTTAACAGGATCCTAGCAGAGAACTTCCCAAACATACAAAAAGATAGGCCTATTCAGATACAAGAAGCTTTTAGAACCCCAAATAGACCAGACCAGAATAGGACATCCCACCATCACATTATAATCCACACAGGATCAACCCAGACCAAGGAAAAGATCCTTAAAGCTGTCAAGGAGGAAAGGGTAATGACCTATAAAGGGAAACCAATTAGAATTACCTCAGATTTCTCAGCAGAGACAATCAAAGCAAGAAGAGCCTGGAATGGCATATGCCATGCCCTAAAAATAAACAACTATCAACCAAGAATACTGTACCCAGCTAAACTCTCCTTCATAACTGAAGGCCAAATAAAAACCTTCCATAGCAAAGAAAAATTGAAACAATACATCTCCACCAAACCAGCCCTACAAAAGATTCTTAAAGATGTCCTACACATCGAAACCAACAAGACCGCAACAAAGGCCAAGAAACTGCACCCAAACTGAGAATCCAAGAACCTTAGGAAGAACCCAGTTTTCGCAGCCCCCAAGAAGGTGGATAACATGGCAGGAACTCCCAAATACCTCTCAGTCCTATCTCTTAACGTTAACGGACTGAACTCTCCAATTAAGCGACATAGACTGTCTAGTTGGATTAAAAAACAAGACCCTTCTATCTGCTGCCTGCAGGAGTCACATCTTGCCCGTAAAAACAAACACATTTTCAAGGTTAAAGGCTGGAACAAAATCTACCAAGCAAACGGCCCTCATAAACAGGCGCGAGTTGCAATCCTAATATCAGATAAAATAGACTTCAAATTAAAATTCGTGAGAAGAGATAAAGAAGGTCGCTACATACTAATTAAAGGATCTCTCCTTCAGGAGGATATTACAATTCTAAATATCTATTCGCCAAACAATGGAGCACCCAAATTTATCAAAGAAACACTACTTTCCCTCAAATCCCATATAGATTCAAAGACATTAATTGTTGTGGATTTTAACACACCACTCTCCCCACTAGATAGATCAACTCGGCAAAAACTCAACAGAGAAACCGCAGATCTAAACAGCTGCATAGATCAACTAGACTTAACAGACATTTACGGAACATTTCACCCAGCAGCATCAGAATACACGTTCTTCTCAGCAGCACATGGAACGTTTTCTAAAATAGACCACATTTTAGGCCACAAAGCAAACTTGTCTAAATTCAGAAACATTGAAGTTATACCTTGCATTCTCTCTGACCACAAAGGAGTAAAATTAGAACTCAACACCAAAAGCCACCAAAGAAAGTCCGGTATCACATGGAGGCTGAACAATACACTGCTGAATCATGAGTGGGTCATGGAAGAGATTAGAAAGGAAATTCAAATGTTCATGCTATTCAACAAAAATGAACACACAAATTACCAGCTCCTCTGGGACACAGCAAAGGGAGTACTCAGAGGCAAGTTTATAGCTCTGAGCTCCTACATCAACAAATTGGAGAGATCTGAAACTAACAATTTAATGACACATCTAAACCTCCTTGAAAAAGAACAGCAAGATAAACCCCAATCCAGTAGATGGAAAGAAATAATCAAAATTAAATCAGAATTAAATGAATTAGAATCCAAAAAAACTATAGAAAGAATCAACAAAACAAAGAGTTGGTTCTTCGAAAAACTTAACAAAATTGACAGACCCTTAGCAAACCTTATCAGAAAAAGGAGAGAACACACCCAACTTAATAAACTCAGAGATGAGAATGGAAACATCACCACGGAAACAACCAAGATTCAGAACATTATAAGGGAATACTTCTCAAAACTTTATGGTAATAAGTTTGAGAACTTGACAGAAATGGACCTTTTCCTAGCAAATATTGACATGCCAAAACTAAACCAAGAGGAGTTAAACTAGCTTAACAGGCCCATATCAAGCACTGAAATAGAAACAGCAATAAGAGTCCTCCCAGCTAAAAAAGTCCAGGACCAGATGGTTTTACAGCGGAATTTTACAAGGCCTTCAAAGCAGAGCTCACACCAATACTCCTCCAACTCTTCAATGAAATTGAAAGAGAAAGCTCACTACCCAACACATTCTATGAAGCCATCATAACTCTCATCCCAAAACCAGGCAGGGACTCATCAAAGAAAGAGAACTATAGACCCATTTCTGTGATGAACATTGATGCAAAACTTCTCAACAAAATTTTGGCCAATCGACTTCAACAATTCATCCAAAAAATCATACACCATGATCAAACAGGATTCATTTCAGGGATGCAAAGCTGGTTCAATATACGCAAATCAATTAATATTATTCATCACATCAACAGGAGCAAGAATAAGAACCACATGGTTATCTCAATAGATGCAGAAAAAGCATTTGACAAGATCCAACACCCCTTTATGATGAAGGTTCTCGAAAAATTAGGAATCCATGGAACATTCCTCAATACAATAAATGCTGTATATGACAAACCTACAGCCAGCATTTTACTCAATGGTGAATAACTAAAGCCATTTCCTCTTAACTCAGGAACAAGACAAGGATGCCCACTCTCTCCACTTCTCTTCAATCTAGTATTAGAATGCCTAGCTACAGCAATAAGACAATATGCAGACATAAATGGGATCCAATTAGGGAAAGAAGAAATAAAACTCTCCCTCTTTGCAGATGACATGATCTTGTATTTAAAGAATCCCATAGACTCCACTCCCAAATTACTCAAGCTGATTCAAAACTTTGGCAAAGTAGCAGGTTATAAAATTAACCCCCAAAAATCAATGGCTTTTCTATATGCCAACAATGAGAAAAGTGTGGCTGAACTTAGGAAAGCAACTCCATTTGTAATAGCCCCACAAAAAATAAAATACCTAGGAATTAACTTAACCAAAGAAGTGAAGGACCTCTATGATGAAAACTTTAAAATCTTGAAAAAGGAAATCAACACAGAACTTAAAAAATGGCAAAACCTCCCATGCTCCTGGATTGGCAAGATTAACATCGTGAAAATGGCAATACTTACATTCATATGGAACAATAAAAGACCCCGAATAGCAAAAACACTTCTCAACGGAAAGAACACTGCTGGAGGAATATCAATACCAAATTTCAAACTCTACTATAAAGCCATAGTAATCAACACAACTTGGTATTGGCATAAGAACAGACCTCAGGACCAATGGAATAGAATTGAAAACCCAGAAATGAACCTACAGACCTATAGCCATCTAATCTTCGATAAGGAAGCTAAAACAATAGAATGGAAGAAAGACAGCCTCTTCAGTAAATGGTGCTGGCATAATTGGTTAACTACATGTAGAAAACTAAAGCTAGATCCTTATATATCACCCTGCACGAGAATCAACTCCAAATGGATCAAAGACCTTGAACTCAAAGCAGACACTCTGAAAACATTACAGGATGGAATAGGAGAAACCTTAGGTTTCCTTTGCTCAGGCCGAAATTTTCTGAATAGAGACCCGGAAGCACAACAAATCAAAGAAAGGTTGGACAAATGGGATTGCATAAAGTTGCAGAGCTTCTGCAGGGCAAATGACATAGCTAGCAAGATCAATAGAAAGCCCACAGATTGGGAGAAGATCTTTACTAGCCATACAACGGACAAGGGTCTCATATCTAAAATATACTTGGAACTCAAAAAATTAAACCACCCAACAACAAATCTTCAAAGAAACAACTGCCCAATAAATAAGTGGGCGAAAGACTTAAAGAGAAGCTTCTCTGAAGAAGAAAGAAGGATGGCCAATAGACACATGAAGAAATGTTCAACATCCCTAGCCATAAAAGAAATGCAAATCAAAACAACATTGAGATATCACCTCACTCCAGTTAGAACAGCAAAAATCAAGAACTCTAATAACAACAGATGCTGGAGGGGATGTGGACAGAAAGGAACCTTACTTCATTGTTGGTGGGAATGTAAACTTGTTCAACCACTTTGGAAAGCAGTATGGAGGTTCCTCAAAAGACTTCACATAGATCTCCCCTATGATCCAGCAATCCCACTTTTGGGCATTTACCCAAATGTTTACAAACAAAACCACACTAAAGCTACCAGCACAACTATGTTTATTGCAGCATTATTTACCATAGCTAAGATATGGAACCAACCCAGATGCCCCTCAATAGATGAATGGATCAAGAAAATGTGGTATATATACACAATGGAATTCTATGCCTCCATCAGAAAGAATGACATTTCCCCATTTGTTAGGAAATGGAAAGGTTTGGAAAAAATTATATTAAGTGAAGTAAGCCAGGCCCAAAGAAGCATAGGTCCCATGGTCTCCCTTATTTGCAATATCTAGTATAGGTATGAGTCAAGCGGAAAAGGCCAGATAATGTGATGTTAGGAAAATGAACCCTTAAATATGTATTTTAATGTTTTCGTTTCTTTCATGCATGTGTTTCTAATGCATTTATAAGATTATTTCTTTGTTGCTTTGTATGTCCCTCCCCCACAGTGTAACCCCCGCTTTCACTATATTTGATGTCAGTATATCATGTGGAGGAGATGGGGACAAACAAGTCGTTTAAGGATTCAGGTGGACCTGTTGCAACAATGAGAAGTACAAAATGTCATGTCAAAACCAGCTTTACAATGTCGGTGTGGGGGGGGGGGAGGGGGGTATAATTGGGTGGGGGGAGGGGGGTAAAATTGGGTGGGGGGAGGGGGGAGGCAGGGAAGGGAAGTGAAGGGTAAACAAAGGAGGAGGCTGCAATGCTTGGTAAGAAATGTATGCATTATTCTGCCCATGTAATTGTAGCCCCTCTGTACAATATGTTCTCAAATAAAATAAAATACAATTTAAAAATAAAAAAAAAAAAAAAAAAAAAAAAAAAAAAGAACAGCAAAAATCAAGAACTCTAACAACAACAGATGCTGGAGGGGATGTGGACAGAAAGGAACCTTACTTCATTGTTGGTGGGAATGTAAACTTGTTCAACCACTTTGGAAAGCAGTATGGAGGTTCCTCAAAAGACTTCACATAGATCTCCCCTATGATCCAGCAATCCCACTTTTGGGCATTTACCCAAATGTTTACAAACAAGACCACACTAAAGCTACCAGCACAACTATGTTTATTGCAGCATTATTTACCATAGCTAAGATATGGAACCAACCCAGATGCCCCTCAGTAGATGAATGGATCAAGAAAATGTGGTATATATACACAATGGAATTCTATGCCTCCATCAGAAAGAATGACATTTCCCCATTTGTTAGGAAATGGAAAGGTTTGGAAAAAATTATATTAAGTGAAGTAAGCCTGGCCCAAAGAAGCATAGGTCCCATGGTTTCCCTTATTTGCAATATCTAGTATAGGTATGAGTCAAGCGGAAAAGGTCTGATAATGTGATGTTAGGAAAATGAAACCTTAAATATGTATTTTAATGTTTTTGTTTCTTTCATGCATGTGTTTCTAACGCATTTATAAGATTATTTCTTTGTTGCTTTGTATGTCCCTCCCCTACAGTGTAACCCCCGCTTTCACTATATTTGATGTCAGTATAACATGTGGAGGAGATGGGGACAAACAAGTCGTTTAAGGATTCAGGTGGACCTGTTGCAACAATGAGAAGTACAAAATGTCATGTCAAAACCAGCTTTACAATGTCGGTGTGTGGGGGGGAGGGGGGTATAATTGGGTGGGGGGAGGGGGGTAAAATTGTGTGTGGGGAGGGGCGAGGCGGGGAAGGGAAGTGAAGGGTAAACAAAGGAGGAGGCTGCAATGCTTGGTAAGAAATGTATGCATTATCCTGCCCATATAATTGTAGCCCCTCTGTACCGTATGTTCTCAAATAAAATAAAATACAATTAAAAAAAAATAAAAAAGAAATGCAAATCAAAACAACATTGAGATATCACCTCACCCCAGTTAGAACAGCAAAAATCAAGAACTCTAACAACAACAGATGCTGGAGGGGATGTGGACAGAAAGGAACCTTACTTCATTGTTGGTGGGAATGTAAACTTGTTCAACCACTTTGGAAAGCAGTATGGAGGTTCCTCAAAAGACTTCACATAGATCTCCCCTATGATCCAGCAATCCCACTTTTGGGCATTTACCCAAATGTTTACAAACAAGACCACACTAAAGCTACCAGCACAACTATGTTTATTGCAGCATTATTTACCATAGCTAAGATATGGAACCAACCCAGATGCCCCTCAGTAGATGAATGGATCAAGAAAATGTGGTATATATACACAATGGAATTCTATGCCTCCATCAGAAAGAATGACATTTCCCCATTTGTTAGGAAATGGAAAGGTTTGGAAAAAATTATATTAAGTGAAGTAAGCCAGGCCCAAAGAAGCATAGGTCCCATGGTTTCCCTTATTTGCAATATCTAGTATAGGTATGAGTCAAGCGGAAAAGGTCAGATAATGTGATGTTAGGAAAATGAAACCTTAAATATGTATTTTAATGTTTTTGTTTCTTTCATGCATGTGTTTCTAACGCATTTATAAGATTATTTCTTTGTTGCTTTGTATGTCCCTCCCCCACAGTGTAACCCCCGCTTTCACTATATTTGATGTCAGTATAACATGTGGAGGAGATGGGGACAAACAAGTCGTTTAAGGATTCAGGTGGACCTGTTGCAACAATGAGATGTACAAAATGTCATGTCAAAACCAGCTTTATAATGTCGGTGTTGGGGGGGAGGGGGGTATAATTGGGTAGGGGGAGGGGGGAGGCTGGGAAGGGAGGTGAAAGGTAAACAAAGGAGGAGGCTGCAATGCTTGGTAAGAAATGTATGCATTATCCTGCCCATGTAATTGTAGCCCCTCTGTACAGTATGTTCTCTAATAAAATAATATTTAAAAAAATCACACACACAAAAAAAGATGAAGCATATCTTGTCCTTGGGTAGGTGTTAAAGGAGACATGGAAAGAGGCAAAGGAATAGGGAGTAGATGGCTTGGAAAATACAACATAAGATTCAATGCACATATGTGAAAATGGAACTAGGAAAGAAAGGGGATGGGTGGGGTTTTTATCGATTAGAAGAGTCGATGGAAACTATGAAAAAGTCTAAGAGGCATTGTAAAAACCAATTGATACATTGTACAACTGTTTAAAAAAATATCCATGAGGCCTGTAATTCTAATTACTCAGGAGGCTGTGAAATGAGGATTGTGGTTTGAAGCCAGCCATGGCAGAAAAGTTCATGAGACTCTTATCTCCAACAAACTACTCAGAGAAGGCTGGAAATACTGCTGTGGCTCAAGTTGTACAGGGCTAACCTTCAGCACAGAGAGGTTTTGGAACAGCACTTTGATCTTGATTTGAAGTGCCAAGACAGGCACAAAAACAAAACAAAACAAGATAAAACAAAAGAAAAAAAAGAAACAAACCAAAAACAAAAAAGATCTTAATTTTTATATTTTTGAAAATTACAAGAAAAACCCATGTTCCACCTACTTCAAATAGTTAGATAATATACATTATATGGCTATGATTGTGATGGATGGAAATTTTCTCATTCATGTAGCATCTAATGTTCATTCGAGGCATGGTTTTTCATGCCTCCCAGGCTATGACTTGTGTAGGCTGAGGTTATGGGCTTGGAGCTGCAGATACTGATACCCTTCTCAACCAGTGTTTCACCTCTTAACAGGGCAGTCATACCCAAGGGCTCCTTTAACTTCAGCTTCATGACCTCTTCGTGGTCCTGAGGGCCCAGTTGTGGGTGCCATCCTGGATACCTGTGATTTGAAGTAAGTTCATCCTACTCATCCTCTATGCCAAAAGAGTCAAGTGTGAGAGGGTTTGCAGACATTTGAAGTAATGTACATACACGGTGCTTCAGTGGCCCCACATACCTACCCAGCATATGCCTGTGTATCCTAGGATTATTGGTCTGGATCAGGGGATGCTTCCAACATATTCCCTAACTAGTGCTTCACCTGCTAAAGTGAATACATGATTGAGAGCCTCTTGTTTACCTTAAGGAAATCTAAATTCCTGATCTGTGCCACGCCACAGCAGATGCCATCCCACATGCCCCCCATTTCATTTTATGTTAGACCTTTCCTTCCACACTGTGGGAACCAAATCACTGGTGAGCAGTTGTGCATGTATGTACACACATTCACACTAAGGCATGTACATAGTGTCAGATTTGACTGGTTGTGTACTATATATTATAGTACCCAAGTGAAAGAAGACTTGGAGATTCCTTGACTACAAGCTATCCTGTTTTGCTATTTAGCTGTGTCCTGTATAGCCCAGGGTTGTGGGATTCGAAGTGGGCATGCATCCACCCTCCACAACCAGTGCTCCTCTGTCGCTACCGCCTCGACCAGCAAGGAAGACGCGACACTGGACTCTTCTCTCTGCAGTTTATTCAGGACCTTTTTGTAATCTTCTGACCCCAACCCCGGGGAGAATTCCCCACAGCCTTAAGTACCCACTGGGTAGCCAACCCTGATACGCCACGTGGGAACCGCCAATAGGTTCAGGTGCGCGGAAGCAAGCCAGATTCTTTGCCTTAGCCATATCAGGAGTTGTTTACCACAAAGAGCACTCGCCATCGGGAAGGCGGAGGGCGGAAGCTGGCACCATCTTCCAGGTGCGGCCTCTCCCAGCTCTCTACAGTTCCCCCTTTTTTGTTTAAAGAACACAGATGAGAACAGAGGTCTGATCCCTGTTGTGCAATTGCAAGGACTGCATACAAGCCTTCTCCCAGAGGGCGCCTTCTCTAGGGATGACTCAGCCTGTCCATTGATTCGTTTTTCACAAGGACGGGAAAAGGCGAATCGAACCCGTGTGCAATCAAACATGCTCTCCTCGAGGGCAAAACTCATGCCTCTCGACTGCAGTACTTTGGCTTTGCAATCTGTGTTCATTGTTTTAGGGTGGCAAGCCACGCTTAGGGGGACTGACCTGCTCCAATGACTGTAAAGGCTTGGATAATCATGGCTGCACTGCGACGCTGAGAACCTCTAATTTGGCAAATGCACCACAGACATACCAAGGAGGCTAACACCAGAAAGCCTATCAGGGCTCCCAAACCCGCCCCCTCCTTGAGATGAATCATAGCAGCGGAGATCCATGAAGATAACCCCTCCGCCAATCCGGCATCCACTCGGGTCGAGTTCACCATGACGATGGCAACCCTGAGCTGTTCCATCAGGCTGTCGAACTCCCCAGTTCAATTACCTAAAAGATAACTAGACAACTGTTTAGACAAATTTGCAGCGTTTTTTGAATAGGTTTTTTCCTGGGCCTGAACTCTGGGCCTGGGCGCTGTCCCTTAGCTCTTCAGCTCAAGGCTAGCACTCTTACCACTTGAGCTACAGCGCCACTTCCGGCTTTTTTCTCTTCTTGCTTATGTGGTGCTGAGGAATCGAACCCAGGGCCTCAGGCATGCAAGGCAAACGCTCTACCACTGAGCCACCTTCCCAGCCCCATTCTTCTGGGTTAATTGCACCACAGCAGCAGCTAATCCAGCATTAGTTAGTGGTCCGCCCAGCTCTCTGCAAACTAGTCCCCTATTCTTATATGGGGTTATGGCGGCTCTGCATTCCTTAGTACACTGCTCGTAAACAAGCTGTTTAATTAATGGCATGGCTGCGTCTGGGTCACCAAAAATTCTGCCAGCGGCCTCGACCATACGAGCAACAAAGTCCGAAAACGGCTCCATAGAGCCCTGCAGCATTTTGGTGAGATTGCCACTCACTTCGCCTTTATTTGGTAAGGCCTTCCATGCCTTTATGCCAATTTTATTGATTTGTTCATAAACTTGAACCGGGTAGCCTATCTGCTGATTGGCGAATCTCCCCTGTCCAAGCAGCATATCTCTGTCCCAAGCTGGGTTCCCCGCAGCCTGATTGGCTGCAGCCTCTTCACTAGCAAATTCAATCAAAAAGGCCTTCCAATCTAAATACTGACCTGGGCTCAACCAAGCTCGTGCGAGCCCACTCCAATCACCGGGTGTCATGCAGTGTCTGTTTAGGGCCTCCACCTGGGCTACAGTAAAGGAGGCTGTGATTCCGTATGTCCGCACAGACTCAGCTAAAGATTTTATAACCTTAAAATCTAAGGGTTCATGATACCGCTGTCCCTGTGGATCCTGAAATATTGGACAGGCTAGATGTAACTCGGTTCTGACCGCTTTCCACATGCCTGGGCTGAAAGAACAGCCGGGGCTGCCACTTCCAGGGTCCTCCGCATAGAGCGGAGGGGCCGAAGGTGTGGGACGGTGCACGGAAGGCATGCATTCGTCTTTATCTGGGTCCTCTCTCTCCTTCCCTTTCCTCCTCTTTCTTATCTTTGTTTTTTCTATTTGTTCTATGAGTGATTGTAGTTCCTCTGAGTCTGTAGACTCAGAGGTCTCTAGTTCGGCAAAATCAGGGTATGACCCCCCCCTGCTCTCCTCCTTTTTGCTGTCTGCCCTTTCTGATCTTTCTTCCTGCAGCATTTCTAAGGCGGCCTGACCATTCTCTACCGCCTCACTGCAACGCTGGTCCTCGAGACAGCCTCTTATCAGTTTCCATATTGGTCTCACTCCGCTCTTAAGCATTCCTTGTTCAGAGGCAAAATCTAGGTCCCTCACTAGTTTCTCCCAAGAGGCCACCGTGAGGCTTCCAGAGACAGCGAACCATGGGGCAACGGTGTCACATTCATTCAAAAATCTCTCTAAAGTACTCTTTTTTATTTTTAACTTTTTTGAGTGCAGTAGCTCATTGAGAGCCAAAAAAATTGGGTGCGAAAAAGAAGCGCCCATGTTTTAAACATTTGAAGCTGGTAAACAAACTTTTACTTTCACTTTTGGCTACTCTATTGACTAGCCCCGGGTTCTCACTCTCTCTTTATCTACCGAGAAGAGCAAAAATCCCCCCCCCCGCTCTTGTGGCGGATTCCCCTTTTACCTGGGGACTTACCCCCGCTTTTGTCGCGGATTCCCCTTTTACCTGGGGACTTACCGGTGCACCACCCTGACCACAGAGAGTTCTGAGTCCTCATTGGGGTTATGGCTGAGTCCCCGTACGGGCCACCACGTGTCGCTACTGCCTCGACCAGCAAGGAAGACGCGACACCGGACTCTTCTCTCTGCAGTTTATTCAGGACCTTTTTGTAATCTTCTGACCCCAACCCCGGGGAGAATTCCCCACAGCCTTAAGTACCCGCTGGGTAGCCAACCCTGATACGCCACGTGGGAACCGCCAATAGGTTCAGGTGCGCGGAAGCAAGCCAGATTCTTTGCCTTAGCCATATCAGGAGTTGTTTACCACAGAGAGCACTCGCCATCGGGAAGGCGGAGGGCGGAAGCTGGCACCATCTTCCAGGTGCGGCCTCGCCCAGCTCTCTACACTCCTCCTCCTACAGGGAGAGCATACCCAAAGCCCTTTTCTTTCCCTTTTGGACTAACATCTTGCAGGTCCTTCTCTGAAGGCCCAGGTGACAGTGCCATTCCAGATGCCCTAGTTTCTAGGCAAATAGGACCACTCTCCCTTTGTGGTAACTGAATATTTGTGTGGGGTTGAGTGAGTATATCATTGTGCTTGTGTATACACCAGTTTGTGGAACACAAGGACCTGTGGCAAGATTTTCCCACTTGGGTGCTGATGCCAGCCCAAGGAAAAAAAGGCTTAGAGAGTAGGTCTTTCATGTCTCCCTTGCAGAGTATGGCCTGTGCTGCTTGGGATTATGGGGCTGGAGTTTGGCATGGTGCTGCACTTTCTAACCAGGGCTTATCCTGTTACAGGGAAGCCATACAAGGCGGCCAGTTTTTCTTCATTTTGGGACCTCTGGCTTCTTGGTATGAGTCAGCCCAGGTGCAGCTATATGTGCGTATGTCCTTCTCAGTAAGTGGTTCCACTCCCGGTTGGAACTGTGGGAATCCAGTTGTGATATGGGTTATGCATGTGTGTATACACATTCACAGGAGGGCACAAATGTGGTGCCAGAGTGGCCTTTTTGTGCAATATATTGGATCCAGAAGAAGGGAAGCCATAGCTTGTCCTTTTTCCTTAGCTGGCTAATTTCAGTGTAGCCTTGGGAGGCCTTCAATTCAAAGTAAGTGATTCCATTCCCTCCTCTGTCCTGTGAAAATGAAATCATGGGTCAGGGATTTTGTGCATGTGTATACACATGTTCCCATGAAAGCACTTAACTTATTTTTAAATTAGATAGGTCCTAGGTGTTTTTGGACCCAAGAGAAAAAGGCTGGGGTTGGAGACTGTAAAACATCCCTTTCACAGGCCTGTGGAGACCGGCTTATACGCCTGGAACTTGAGGTGCTGCCCACCTTCCTAAATAGTGCTTACTACTGCTAAAGAGAGGTCGTGCCTGGTAGCTTGTTCTTCACCATGTGGACTACTGTCTTGCTGGTCCCTTCTGATAGGCCTATGCGCCAGTACACACTTTCATAAGAGGGCACATACATGATGCCAGATAGGCCTGATTGTGGGCATATTGGGCCAGGCCCTGTGTCCATACCCCTGTAATGCCTTTGTAGCTTGGGGTTATTAACTTGGATCTGGGTATGTTGCTACCTCCCTAACTAGTCGTTTACCTTGTACAGTGACTTCATAGTGAGGACCTCTTCTTGATCATGTAAAGGAACTCTTTATTCATGATTTGTCAGCCTCAGAGACAGTGCCATCTGAGATATATCCATTTTCATGTAAAGATTGCTCCCACCCTGCCATTCTATGGGAACCCATTCATGGAATGTGGACACATGATTGTGCCTATGTGGTGCCAGTTGGACTAAGGGTGGGCTCTAGAGGGCAGAAGAGATGGCACATTGGAGCTCGGAGTATGTCCACCACCCTTCCCAACTATAGCCTATATACTGGGATTATGAGTCCTGAGCAGGGGATACTGTTGCTCACCCCATCCAGTGCTTCCCCTTCCACAAAGAGGTCATGGCCATTAGCCTGTTTTTCTTAATCTTGCAAACCTCTAGCTTCATGATTTGTGTTGTCCTAGATGCAGGTACCATTTGCAGATGACCCCAATTCAAAGGAAGCTGTTCCTCTCCTGCCCTTGCCCTGTGGGAACTGAATTGCAAAACAAAAAAGAAAACATTACGAACTAGTAAGTAGTGGGGTACTTGAAGTTATTTCACAAATGAGGGTCCTTATTAAGGCTTCTTACCCCCTTTTTTCTTCCTTGAAAAATTTTCCAGTGTACTAAAAATCATCACAAATACTTATGACAGTGCATATTAAATGTGATGTCCTTCATATTATGTATGAACATTTTCTTCATGAATTTTAGTCAGTGGTGCTTGATAACTTTTACTCCTCTATATGCAGTTTGCATAATGATAAAGTTTGTATCCATATCCACATATATTCTTATATAATCCTTCTCCAATCATTTGGTATTGTCCAGTATATTTTTAACTTTTCCCTAGTCTGACAAGTGTGGTATCTCTTTATTGTTCCTGACAGAATATTTTTCATAAATCTTGCCACATCACATATGCCTTTTCTTGTGAATTGCATGCTCAGATATTTTATTCAATATCATGTATCCTATCTGTCATCTTCTTGATTGAAATGTTCCTTTGTTGAATACATACTATTTAAATGTCTTCAGTCTTAAGAGAGGATGTTTATATTTTTTTTTGATGTTACTTACTCAACCAAAGGTGTTGCTGTAATGTAAACTTATTGATATTTTCCTACCTTTGTATTCATTTCCTTGGGGAAAATCTCCATTCTTAAAATGCACTCTTATTTCATTCTTAAAGCTTTTAAGTGTTGCTTTCTACCTTTGTTTTTAGGAATTGTTTGCTACGGCTTTAAGTTAAGGTCTATTTTGTATCTTATTCCATATAAATAGCTAGCTCATCCAAATAGCTATTTATTGAATAGTCTAATGTCAAATCTCAGGATTCTACATAGGCTTGTTCTCAGTTCTCTACCCTATGTAATACTTTTTCTTCAGCTGTAATACCAGATTGTCTTGATTACTAGGCTTTAGTGTAACAAATCCTCATTTTGAGTTATGGTGTGTCCCCAAAATTGTTCTTTCATATTCTTTGTGTCTTTTGATCTTTAGAAATCCTTCCTCTCCTCTGTTAGTGGGGACCAAACACCGAGTCTCTTGCATTTAAGGCAAGCACTCTACCACTCAGCAACTCACCTCATAACTTTGAGGAACAACAGTCACTGGGTCCAGGTGAGGTTTGGGGAAGTTTCCCTCTATCAGTAGGAACTCTTGACTTACGGTCCTTGGTCACAGAATAAACATTTGCAGAGTAGTCACCATGGTAAGAAAACTTGGCAATACTTTATTGAGTTAGCAAGCAAACAAACAGATAAGCAGATAAACAGAAAGACAGAGGCACACTCAGAGTGTGAGTGCTCTTAACGGTAGACGCAAAGAGCTCTTTGACATCAGGGGCATTTATATAATAAAAGCAAGTCCTGTCATAAAGCGATATATATAGGTGTTTATCTTTGCTCTTAATCACTCTGGGGTTACACCATCTGAGTTCTTGGTTATTTGGTGATACAGTCTTTAGTGTATTTCTTTTTTTCGGGGGGAGGGTCCAGTCATGGGGCCTGAACTTTGGGCCTGGGCGCGGTCCCTCAGCTCTTCAGCTCAAGGCTAGTGTTCTACCACTTGAGCCCCAGCGCCACTTCTGGCTTTTTTCTTTTTTCTTATGTGGTGTTGAGTAATCGAACCCATGGCCTCATGCATGCAAGGCAAGCACTCTAACACTGAGCCACCTTCGCGGCCCCTTTAGTGTATTTCTTACAGGAAAGAATGCGTATATTTTTGCCATAGAACAGATGCTTATCCTTAAGATGATGAACGCACCCTGAGTTAGAAGCAAAGAAGATAGTGCATGTATGTTTCTAAATGTATTGTTTCTATCAGAGTTCCTAGATGTCATTTTCCAGGTCTCATTTTTCCTAAGCTATCCAGCCTGAAACTATAAAAAGTCCTGATAAGACTTCTCAGAAAATTGCATTCAATTTATAGATTGATTTGATAGAAAACAATACATTCTTTAGATATTGAGTATTCCCATGAATGATTTTTTTTTTTGGGTCCGGTCATGGGGCCTGAACTCTGGGCCTGGGCACTGTCCCTCAGCTCTTCAGCTCAAGGCTAGTGCTCTGCCACTTGAGCCACAGAGCTACTTCTGGCTTTTTTCTTTTTGCTTATGTGGTGCTGGGCAATCGAACCCAGGGCCTCAAGCATGCAAGACAAGTGCTCTACCACTGAGCCACCTTCTCAGCCCCCCATGCATGATTTTGACATAGCTGTATTTAGCTGTTTTTCAGTTATTTTTAATAATTAATGTTTGTTACATAGTATTATATATCTTTTGTAGGATATGCTTCTTGGTGTGTTTTTGTTCGTTTGGTTTGGTTTGAACAACATGGGGAATTGAACTGGTGTGTGGGAGGAAAGCATTCTACCACCTAAGCCACAATATAGCCATGTTAGTAACTATTGAAGCTACTTAAAATAATCATCCATCTTATAATTTGTTATTTTTACCTTTTTTTCATCCTGGGGTACTTGGTATAGGAGTCTGGTTTTTGTGTGTGTGTGTGTGTGTGTGTGTGTGTGTGTGTGTGTGTGTGTGTGTGTGTGTGTGTGTGTATGCACATGCATGCATATAAGTGTATATGTGCCAATACTGGGGCTTGAATCCTCTTAACTTTTTCCAGCCAAGGTTAGCATTTACCATTTGAGCATGTATGCACCTTCAGTGTGGCTTTTCTGGTTAAATCCTACTCAGGAGGCTACAAATGGCAGTTCAAAGCCAGCCTGGGCAGAAAAGTCCAGTAGTCCTATGAACTACTTTGAAAAACTACTATGAAAAACCTGGAAGTGGTACTATGGCTCAAAAATAGTGCTCAAGCTTTGAATTGAAGCCCTCAATCCTTAGGGCCAGCACATACAAAAATTAATGAACTTTGAATTGTCTAACCATGATGTATTTACACCATGATCTACAGATCTCAGCCTCTCAAGTAGGTAGCATTGTAGGTGTGATCCTGTAGTAATAATAAGTCATTTATTATTGTTACTAATGGATATTTTTTAAAGACATAAGTGTATGCTAGTGGCTCAAGTCTATAATCCTAGCCAGTCAAGAGGCTGAAGTTTAAGAATCTTTGTTCAAAGCTGACCCAAGGGAGAAAAATCTATGTGGCTTATCTCCAATTAACAATCAAAAAGTTGGAAACACAGCTGTAGCTTTAGTGGCATAGTAGTAACCTTAAGCAAAAATGCTTAGGGACAGTGCCCAGACCCCGAGTTCAAGTCCCAGAATCAGCCCCCAAAATTAAAATAAATAGAACACAAAATAACTCCAGGTATGGCTAGTGATAGTATGCCTAGTTTGCATGAAATTCTGAATTTGATTGCCACCAGCAAGAAAAATACACAAACCAAGAAAAAATGTTTCCAAAGCCAGAGGGAATTTTTTACTGATCCTTACTAACAGACAATTTTTTTCTTACACAATTTCATTTAGAACGTTAGCCCAAGGCAGGTGCTAGTGGCTTGGCTCATGCCTGTAATATTAACTACTCAGGAACTTGAGAATTGAGGATAGTGGTTCTTGAGACTTTTCAATAAGCTACTCAAAAATAAGTGGAAGTGACCCTATGGCTCAAGTGATAGAGAGCTAGCCTTGAGCTCAAAGAAGCACAGGTACAGGGGCCAGGCCCAAAGTTCAAGCTTCATGGACAACAAAAATAAAAATAAAAAGCCAAACAATAACTCCAGTAGAAGAGAAATGATTATGCAATGACTACTTTAGCAAGAATGCATTTCTCAGTTTAGAATGAGGTTTCACTTTGTATAACGTTATAAATATAAGATAATTAAATTTCAAGTAATTATTTAACTTCACTATCCACTAAGTTGGAGTGTTGATCTATATGTTAAATAACAGTGAGTTATAGAAACATGAAAGACGTACTTGAGGCAATGATAAGGGGAGTTGAAGAAATCAATGTTGTTTTGAGAGCAACTCAGGTTGAAGCTGACCACCTAGGTAGGTCTTCAGGAGACTAAGGCTGTTTCTCATTTCTAAGATCCCTCTCCTTGGCTGGGCCCCTCCCATTGAGTTTAATCAAAGATTAGGTTAGGTGTGGGGAAAAGCAGCAGCTTGTATTGAAGGTTTTAAAAAAATAAACCCTCTTTTTTGTGTTTAAATGTAGGAACTAGAGAAGTCGTTGGTTCACAGGACTCTGCATTTGAAAGAACTTCCAACTATGAAGGCCAACCTGAGCCACATATTCCAGAGAAGGACATGATGTTGGCACAGGAACAGATAGAATATTTGCAGAAGAATTTTATGTGGTGCTTAATTTATTAAGCCTTTCTTGTTTATGTTTGATGTAACCTGCTAGTAATAGATGTGAAATGAGTAAAGGATCTGTTGGCCACCTAAATTTGTTACTTCAGCAAAAGTATATCTGATCATGCTAAACCTTAGGTTTCTAAGAGGAAGAAAAAGATGTAAGTCCTTCAAGATGCTAACAAAACTGAATTCACAATCCATTAATTGGAGGGAAGGGCACTTTTTGTTGGCAATTTTAAATATCCAATTGCATTTTTCCATGCAGGTGACTATCAGCAAAGAGGAGATTGAAGGGGGCTCAGAAGGTGGCTCAGTGGTATAGTACTTGCTTCAGATGCATGAGTCCCAGGGTTCAATTCCTCACAGACATATAAACAGAAAAAGCCAAAAACTGGCACTGTGGCTCAAGTGGTAGAGCGCTAGCCTTGAACTGAAGAATTGAAGGACAGTACCCAGGGTCAGAGTTCAAGCCCCACAACCGACAAAAAGAAAACTAAAAGAGGAGATTGAAGACACTCAGTTCATGGATCCTGTTGAATGAAGACTATAAGGAGCTGTGTGGATAGCTGGTGCTGATGGAAAACAGTTCTACAGACAGCAGACAGCAGTATCATTGAAGAAAGGGTTGAGAAGTTTCAGAAGGTGAACCAGCAGTATGAAGGCAGGTGTAGTTACGACATCCTTCTCAATGCTGAGACTCTCATGCTATAGGTATGTTTTGTACAAGAGTTGAAGAGACTTTCGAACTACTTTTCATCTTTCTGAGGGAAAAGAGAAGATTGCTGAGAGATGAGAGGGGTGAGCCACTCATGGCTAAGCATATATTGAGAACAGGTGTTTTTCTGGGTTGGCAAGTCTGATAAGAGGAGGGGCTTATGTCTCTTGAAGTATCTTGGTGTCTCAGACCAGTGAAGGAGTCTAGTTATTATTGCCCAAGGGCAGAAGTCATCCCGAGTAAAGTTGGTAATTTCATGTGGTCACTAGGCCTCAGATGTAATGTAGCTTAGTAATATAACAGGAGTGATGTTCTTTGAGTTATTTGAAACTGAGTTATATTCTCTTGGGACTCCCAAGTAAATTAGAATAGAAGCTACCCATGAGAGACATGAGAGAGACTGTTGCATTAAAAAGTAAGAACTAGATTTTGAATTTGATTATTGAGCTTTTCTTGACTTTCTAGACTTTCCTTTTGAAATTGCATTAACTCATTTGTACAATGAGAATTTTTCAATTACAAAAATCTTTAAAGAGCACCCTTATGTTTGTGGCTAAGGAAGAAATGGTTCTTTCCATTTTTTTTTTTTAGTCATGCAACTTGAACTCTGGGCCTGGGCATAGTCGCTGAGCAATTCAGCTCAAGAGTAGAACTGTACCACTTGAGACACAGTGCTACTTCCTGCTTTTTCTATTTATGTTGAGAATGGAAGCCAGAGCCTCAAAAATAATTTATCCTGTAATTGTTTCATTTTTGGTTATTATTAATGTTTTTTCATTGTGAAAATTCCATACAGAGGGGTTACAATTACATGAGCAAGGTAATGAATACATTTCTTATCAAGCATTGTTACCTCCTCCTTTGTATCCCCTTACCATCTCTGCCCTCCCATTTCCCTTTCCCCCATCCCAACCCCCTCACCAATATTGTAAAGTTCATTTTTCAACATAAGGTCTTGTACATCTCATTGTTGCAATGGGTCCACTTGTATCCCTATTTAAATAATTTCTTTTTTCCCTTCCAAACCCCAAATTATAACAACAAAACATATAGTGAAAAGAGGGGTTATAACAAGAGGGAGGGACATACAAAGCAACAAAGAAATCATCTTATAAATATGTTAGAAACAATCGCAAGAAAGAAAAATTATTTCACTAGTTCTCTAGGTGTTGCTTTCGCTTAACATCAACTTTTTTGAACTTTTCCGCTTGACTCATACATATACTAGATATTGCAAATAAGGGAAACCATGGGACCTATGTTTCTTTGGGCCTGGCTTACTTCACTGAATATAATTTTTTCCAAGTTTTTCCATTTCCTAACAAATGGGGCAATGTCATTCTTTCTGATGGAGGCATAGAATTCCATTGTGAACATATACCACATTTTCTTGATCCATTCATCTACTGAGGGGCATCTGGGTTGGTTCCATATCTTAGCTATGGTAAATAATGCTGCAATAAACATAGTTGTGCTGGTAGCTTTAGTGTGGTCTTGTTTGTAAACATTTGTGTAAATGCCCAAAAGTGGGATTGCTGGGTCATAGGGGAGATCTATGTGAAGTCTTTTGAGGAACCTCCATACTGCTTTCCAAAGTGGTTGAACAAGTTTACATTCCCACCAACAATGAAGTAAGGTTCCTTTCTGTCCACATCCCCTCCAGCATCTGTTGTTGTTAGAGTTCTTGATTTTTGCCGTTCTAACTGGGGTGAGGTGATATCTCAATGTTGTTTGAATTTGCATTTCTTTTATGGCTAGGGATGTTGAACATTTCTTCATGTGTCTTTTGGCCATCCTTCCTTCTTCTTCAGAGAAGTTTCTCTTTAAGTCTTTCGCCCACTTATTTATTGAGCAGTTGTTTCTTTGAGGATTTGTTGTTGGGGGTTTAATTTTTTGAGTTCCAAGTATATTTTAGATATGAGACCCTTGTCCGTTGTATGGCTAGTAAAGATCTTCTCCCAATCGGTGGGCTTTCTATTGATCTTGCTAGCTATGTCATTTGCCCTGCAGAAGCTCTGCAACTTTATGCAATCCCATTTGTCCAACCTTTCTTTGATTTGTTGTGTTTCCGGGTCTCTATTCAAAAAATTTCGGCCTTCTGTGGGGTCAGAAAATACATACAAAAAATATTCTCAAACCACAATGAGAGCTTTGTTTGTAAAATGGGAAATCCATCCATAATAAATGAGCAATATGGACTGCCATCCAGGCCTGTTCATGAATTTGGGTGTACAAAGAGGATCTTCGTTTAACAGTATCTGTGTGATGATGTATTTGTTCTTGCTAGAATGCTGTTTAACTGGTAGAAGTCCTATGTTTTCACTAGGGATATTAATAATCATTAAATAAGGCTATGTAAATAATTATTGTTTTTATCTGTTTATCTCTACTGTCTTTCCCATCAAATACCGTAATAAGGGGATTATTTATATAGTGCTAACAAATCAGAGTCTGAAGATAGGCACATCTCTTACATATATTTGCCAAAGACAGCAAAAAGAATTTGCAGAATTAGAGAGCCTTCTGTACCTACATCATTTTCCATATACCTCATTGTATATATTGAGTAATTTAAAAGCTGCCTTTAGTAGTACTGTGAATACTCAATTTTAATAAACATTAAGTTGTCTTCTTAAAAAAAAAAAATTTCGGCCTGAGCCAAGGAGACCTAGGGTTTCTCCTATTCCATCCTGTAATGTTTTCAGAGTATCTGCTTTGACTTCAAGGTCTTTGATCCATTTGGAGTTGATTCTGGTGCAGGGTGATATATAAGGATCTAGCTTTAGTTTTCTACATGTAGTTAACCAATTTTGCCAGCACCATTTACTGAAGAGGCTGTCTTTCTTCCCTTCTATTGTTTTAGCTCCCTTATCGAAGATCAGATGGCTATAGATCTGTAGGTTCATTTCTGGGTTTTCAATTCTATTCCATTGGTCCTGAGGTCTGTTCTTATGCCAATACCAAGCTGTTTTGATTACTATGGCTTTATAGTAGAGTTTGAAATTTGGTATTGATATTCCTCCAGCAGTGTTCTTTCCGTTGAGGAGCGTTTTTGCTATTTAGGGTCTTTTATTGTTCTATATGAATTTTTGGATTGCCTCTGCTATTTCCTTGAAGAATGAGGTTGGAATTTTGATATGTATTGCGTTGAATTTGTAGATAGCCTTGGGAAGTATTGCCATTTTCACGATGTTAATCTTGCCAATCCAGGAGCATGGGAGGTTTTGCCATTTTTTAAGTTCTGTGTTGATTTCCTTTTTTAAGATTTTAAAGTTTTCATCATAGAGGTCTCTCACTTCTTTAGTTAAGTTAATTCCTAGGTATTTTATTTTTTGTGGGGCTATTACAAATGGAGTTGCTTTCCTAATTTCAGCCACACTTTTCTCCTTGTTGACATACAGAAAAGCCATTGATTTTGGGGGGTTAATTTTATAACCTGCTACATTGTCAAAGTTTTGAATCAGATTGAGTAATTTGGGAGTGGAGTCTATGGGATTCTTTAAATACAAGATCATGTCATCTGCAAAGAGGGAGAGTTCTATTTCTTCTTTCCCTATTTGGATCCCCTTTATGTCTGCATCTTGTCTTATTGCTGTAGCTAGGCATTCTATTACTAGATTGAAGAGAAGTGGAGAGAGTGGGCATCCTTGTCTTGTTCCTGAGTTAAGACAAAATGGCTTTAGTTTTCACCGTTAAGTATAATGCTGGCTGTAGGTTTGTCATATATAGCCTTTATTGTATTGAGGAATGTTCCATGGATTCCTAATTTTTCCAAAACCTTCATCATAAAGGGGTGTTGGATCTTGTAGAATGATTTTTCTTCATCTATTGAGATAACCATGTGGTTCTTATTCTTGCTCCTGTTGATGTGATGAATAATATTAATTGATTTGCTTATATTGAACCAGCTTTGCATCCCTGAAATGATTCCCGTTTGATCGTGGTGTATGATTTTTTGGATGAGTTGTTGAAGTCGATTGGCCAAAATTTTGTTGACATGTTTGCATCAATGTTCATCAAAGAAATGGGTCTATAGTTCTCTTTCTTTGATGAGTCCCTGCCTGGTTTTGGGATTAGGGTTATGATGGCTTCATAGAATGTGTTCGGTAGTGAACTTTCTCTTTCAATTTCATTGAAGAGTTGGAGGAGTATTGGTGTGAGCTCTGCTTTGAAGGCCTTGTAAAATTCCGCTGTAAAACCATCTGGTCCTGGACTTTTCTTAGCTGGGAGGTCTCTTATTGCTGTTTCTATTTCAATGCTTGATATGGGCCTGTTAAGATAGTTTAACTCATCTTGGTTTAGTTTTAGCATGTCAATATTTGCTAGGAAAAGGTCCATTTCTGTCAAGTTCTCAAACTTATTAGCATAAAGTTTTGAGAAGTATTTCCTTATAATGTTCTGAATCTTGGTTGTTTCCGTGGTGATGTTTCCATTCTCATCTCTGAGTTTATTAATTTGGGTGTGTTTTCTTTTTCTGATAAGATTTGCTAAGGGTCTGTCAATTTTGTTAAGTTTTTCAAAGAACCAACTCTTTGTTTTGTTGATTCTTTCTACAGTTTCTTTGGATTCTAATTCATTTAATTCTGATTTAATTTTGATTATTTCTTTCCATCTACTGGATTGGGGTTTATCTTGCTGTTCTTTTTCAAGGAGGTTTAGATGTGTCATTAAATTGTTAGTTTCAGATCTCTCCAATTTGTTGATGTAGGAGCTCAGAGCAATAAACTTGCCTCTGAGTACTCCCTTTGCTGTTTCCCAGAGGAGCTGGTAATTTGTGTGTTCATTTTTGTTGAATAGCATGAACATTTGAATTTCCTTTCTAATCTCTTCCATGACCCACTCATGATTCAGCAGTTTGTTGTTCAGCCTCCGTGTGATGCCGGACTTTCTTTGGTGGCTTTTGGTGTTGAGTTCTAATTTTATTCCATTGTGGTCAGAGAGGGTGCAAGGTATAACTTCAATGTTTCTGAATTTAGACAAGTTTGCTTTGTGGCGTAAAATGTGGTCTATTTTAGAAAACGTTCCATGTGCTGCTGAGAAAAACGTGTATTCTGATGCTGTTGGGTGAAATGTTTGGTAGATGTCTGTTAAGTCTAGTTGATCTATGCAGCTGTTTAGATCTGCGGTTTCTCTGTTGAGTTTTTGCCGAGTTGATCTATCTAGTGGGGAGAGTGGTGTGTTAAAATCCCCAACAATTAATATCTTTGGATCTATATGGGATTTGAGGGAAAGTAGTGTTTCTTTGATAAATTTGGGTGCTCCATTGTTTGGCGAATAGATATTTAGAATTGTAATATCCTCCTGAAGGAGAGATCCTTTAATTAGTATGTAGCGACCTTCTTTATCTCTTCTCATGAATTTTAATTTGAAGTCTATTTTATCTGATATTAGGATTGCAACTCCCGCCTGTTTATGGGGGCCGTTTGCTTGGTAGATTTTGTTCCAGCCTTTAACATTGAAAATGTGTTTGTTTTTACGGGCAAGATGTGACTCCTGCAGGCAGCAGAAAGAAGGGTCTTGTTTTTTAATCCAACTAGACAGTCTATGTCGCTTAATTGGAGAGTTCAGTCCGTTAACATTAAGAGATAAGACTGAGAGGTATTTGGGAGTTCCTGCCATGTTATCTACCTTCTTGGGGGCTGTGAAAACTGGGTTCTTCCTATGGTTCTCGGATTCTCAGTTAGGGTGCAGTTTCTTGGCCTTTGTTGGGGTCTTGTTGGTTTTCTATGTGTAGGACATCTTTAAGAATCTTTTGTAGGGCTGGTTTGGTGGAGATGTATTGTTTCAATTTTTCTTTGCCATGGAAGGTTTTTATTTGGCCTTCAGTTATGAAGGAGAGTTTAGCTGGGTACAGTATTCTTGGTTGATAGTTGTTTGTTTTTAGGGCATGGCATACGTCATTCCAGGCTCTTCTTGCTTTGATTGTCTCTACTGAGAAATCTGAGGTAATTCTAATTGGTTTCCCTTTATAGGTGATTACCCTTTTCTCCTTGACAGCTTTAAGGATCTTTTCCTTGTTCTGAGTTGATCCTGTGTGGATTATAATGTGATGGTGGGATGTCCTATTCTGGTCTGGTCTATTTGGGGTTCTAAAAGCTTCTTGTATCTGAATAGGCCTATCTTTTTGTATGTTTGGGAAGTTCTCTGCTGGGATCCTGTTAAACAAATTTCCTAGACCATTAACTTCTGTTTCTACGTGCTCCTCTACACCCATTATTTAGATTAGGCCTTCTGATGGTGTCTTCCAGGTGTTGAATAGATCTATCATATTTCTTGGACTTGTCTTGGATGGTTGTATGTTCTTTCTCTATAATATCTAGGCTGTCTTCAATCCCTGAGATTCGATCTTCTGCATGGTCTAACCTGCTGTCAAGACTCTCTACTTTGTTTTTAACCTCTTTTCCTTCTAATTGGTCAGCTTTGATGGCTTCAAGTTCTTTGTCGAAGCTTTGTTTTAGGTCTTGTATGAATTTCTTTACTTCCTTAATTTGGTGTTCAGTGTTTGTTCTCAGATCACTTAGTTGATTGGTTATGGTTTCTTTGGACACCCATTTCTTCTGTTGGATTCCATTCAGCATTCCCATTGTGATCTTCCTGACTTCCTTCAGCTCTTTGTTAATGGATTCCATGAATGCCTTTAGTGATCTTTGTGTATTCTCTACCTGGTCTCTCAATTCCTGTATTACTCTTTGATTAGCTTCTTCCCGTTTGTGGAATTCCTTCAGTTCTCTTTCCTCCCATTCATGGGATTCCTGCAGTTCTCTTTGAGTGTTCTCTGCCTGCTCATGCCATTCCTCCATTTCTCTTTGAGTATTCTCAATTTGTTCACACAAATCCTGTATCAGTTTTTGAGTAGCTTCTTCACGCTTATGATATTCCTGTATAAATTTTTGGGATGCCTCCTCTCTCTCCCTTTCACGCTCATACAGAGTCGTTTGTAAGTTGTCAAACTTCTCATTTATCATGTTTGCCAGCAGTGTTTGTAGAGCTATTTGGGAACTCTCCTCTGGATTATTCATTATCTGTTCTGAGCCCTCATTATCAAGATTGGGAATTGCGGTACCCAGATTTGCCATTTTTCTTGTGTTTTTCCGGCTTACTCTGCCCATTTGAGATGAAAATAGCACCAGTTTTGTACTAGAACACTATCTTAAGGCAACCATCAACCAACGTTTGCATTTTTACAGTCAATAGTCTACAGATACAATCTAGTTCAACAGATACATCTATTCAACATCAAACAACTATATGTTAATGGGCTTCAAACCGCAGAGAAGAATTTGGAAAACCAGAAATTATTAGGGTTAGGGAGAGATGTGGGTAAAAAATAGGAATAGATTGGTGCGGGGAGGCACGGGGAGAGTTAACTATGTCCTAATCCCAATGCAGGAAATAGGTTGGGTAGGATGCAAGTAGAGAGAGAGAGAAAAAGAAGAAAGGGAAAGGGAAATGAAAAGAGACCAGAAAAAAAAAGAAACATAAAAATTAATATTATTATGGAGATCAAAAAAACATCTTTTTAGAGAGGAATGTGAGTATATTAACAGAAGGGAAGGGACATAGAGGACAAGTGAAAAACTTAAAAAAATGCTTAAAATATTATATAGGTATAAAGAGGTAGTACTGCTATTAAGTAACTTAAGTCTCAGAGGTTTTGAATTGAGTAATAAATTTGTGGATTAAGTGTGTACACAATGGGGGATAGGGTCTACTAGTTAGCTACGGGTTTATCTGAGGATGTGCAGGACAAGAGTTAAGTCACATAAAGAAGATCAAAAGAGAGGAAAAGGTGAGAGGGATAAGAAAGGGAGAAAAAAAGATCAGAAGTTCAGTAGAGCTAGACAAAAAACAAAAAGATAGTTAAGAAAGAAAAAAAAAGAGAAAGAAGACAAGAAAAGAAAGGAAAATGCACATTCACATATTCCTAAAATAAAAATTATAAGAGGAAAAAAAAGTTACTGGAAAACAATTATTTTTTCAAAAAAGGCAAAAATTAAAGATTAATAAAATTTTAAAAAAGGAAAAAAAATTTATATATATATATATAAGGTACCAAAAAAAAAAGAAAAGAAAATAAGAAGAAGAAGAAAAAAAAAAGTTCTTTGATTTTTTTGGGGGGGGCAGGGGTGGGAAGAATCCTGTATCTCCCTTTTGTCTGTAACCAGCCTCTTGTTGGAGTCTCTGGTCAGCTTGAGGTCCTGTGGCTTGATTGGTTTCTTAAGTCAGTTTGTTCCAACAGGCAGAAAAATGCTCTGCTTTACCCAAGATTTTGAGATCCACCTCCCAGGTTAGTTTAATGGGAGGGTGATCTACTTTGAGAATCACAAAAGAGGGGGATGCAGTGGTGAGGCTAGTTTCTGGGTAGAGTTTAGGCCTTTCAACAATCAGTAGCTTTTCCCTGGGGCTATTTTGTGAAAAACTCACAGAGCCCAGCCTGGAGCCATTCTTAGGGTTTCTGTTTTTCAATTGATTGTGGAGGCTGCTAGAGGGAGGGGCAGCCTCTGGCTCTGGTTACCCAGTGAGGAAAGCCACTCCAATGGCTGGCGCCTGAGCTGGTTGACTTTTCCCTGGTTGGAGCTGAGTCTGGCAGGTTACTTCACCATTAAGTTCTTGTGACCTGCTAAATGACTCGTTTTATTCCATGGCCTGAGTTGGAGCTGGCAGATCCTCCGAACTTTGTCGGTATCCAAGATGGAGATCACTGATGCTAAGGGGGGAGGGGTGGCCTTCCCTCCTCTGCTCCCTGAGAAAGAGTGAGGACGTCGAGCTTCTACTCTCGCCAAGTCTTGGATCCTGGGTCGTCTCTGGTCTGCAAACTGCAGGATGGAGATGTCCGCTCCTTGTCGGTTCTTGCTGGTGTTTAGTAGAATCCGCTCGCCTGCTGCATCTGGCTCCTTCGTCCCGGACTCTCTGTGTGAGCGCTCAGGTATGGTGCCGGCTGTGGTCTCCGCCGCGACCCTGCCGCTGCCGCTGAGGCAGCAGCTGGCAAGCGCTCAGATGTGTCCTCTTTCCTTGGCTTCCCCTCTCTTGTCTAACTCTCTGTCCTGTGATGGCACACTTGGTGTGATTCTCTGGCTTAGGACTGTTCACTGGAACTCTAAAACTGCTTTCTATGTGAGAGCTTGTTCAGATTCCAGCTTCTCCTCCGCCATCTTCCCGGAACCCCCTCTGCCTTGATGGTTTTTGTTTTCATTTCCTTTTGTGTTGTACCTGAGGCTTGATCTAAGGAACTGAGCACTTACCTTGAGCTTTTTGCTCAAGGCTCGTGCTCTACTACTTGAGACACAGCTCCATGTCTACATTTTTGTGGTTAATTGGGGATCAGAATCTCAGAAACTTTTCTACCTACACTGGCTCTGAACTGTAGACTTCCTTATATCTCAGCTATCATTACAGGCATGAGCCCGTAGCAGTGTGCTCCTGTTTTGATGGCCACAGTCACATGAAGCCCAATGTGGAATCTTCTCACTTGAGACAGCATCACAACACAAGATTCTCAGATTAGAGATGCTCAGCCTGCATCTTACTTCTTTACCCCATTGGTTTGTCTGTAGCCCTCCATTTTGAATACCATAGTTCTGAAGAAGTCCATAAAAGCACTTCTCCTCCTTCTCAGGGAGGTATTCCTGGGGTTAAGATCTTTTTAAACTCAAGTTATTTTGTTGTTTGCTGGCTTAGCTTCCTGATGCAAACTTATGCCCCCAACCCCTACCCTTTGAAATAAGAAAGTGGGTTAGGGTAAAGTAGAGACAGGTGTTTACAATGGCTTTTGTGCTGTCATTCTGAAAGGTAGGGGAGGGAAGGTGTAAGATTTTTGGGAAGGTCACAGAACATCAGCACTGGAACCCACCAATGGGAAGTCCTCATTACCAAGCCTCTTCTCCAATCAGAGACCTCCAGGAAGGCAACCCTTTCCAGTTGTCTGGAAACTTTCTTGTCTCTGGGCAGTCACAAGGAGAAAATGTTGGTGTGAGGAAGGTGGAGCTCTACAGCTGTAGGAACCAAGTAGGCAAGTTAGTTGGAGGCATTGACTCTCATGACCCCATCTGAAGTCTTACATGCCATGAGGGTGCATATTACTGCATGTATTCCCTCTGGGGGAAATAAGAGGGACTTCCCTTTCTCCATGTCAGGGCAAAGGCCTGATGCCCAGCTGCCAGACTCTGGTGAAAGTTTGCAGGAAGTGCCATTATTCTCCCCTGTTAATTCTATAGAACAATGCTGGGAGATTCTCTTTGTGTGTCTAAGGAAGCTCACCTGTGCCTTGCTTACTCTTTGCAACCTTTGATCACTGGAGCTACTTCACATTTGTTGACAAGGTTTAATTCTTCCTGCTTACTGACTTAAAATTACCTCTAATTGTCTGTGTTCGTAAGAAATTGTGTAAAGTTAACTTTCTGCTCTTTGTCTGAAGATCTACTTTTAGGTCTATATGCTGTAAATCAGCATGTGATATGTCAACAAACTTTGTCCATACCCACATATTGTGGTCCACTTTCTGCCTATTGATCATGCGTTCCCAGGTCTCACTGAGGAATTGGCAGCAATTTGGGTTATGTCTGTTTCCAGAACCAGACTAGCATCCCTTACTCCCTTTTTAATAAATCATGCAACGGCTTTGAAGGCAATGTGTTTGCAATAAGAATTGTTTGCAGAATGTTTGCCCTTCAAACTGATCATGCCCACACGCCCTGGCCATTGTCTATTGACCATTGACATTGGTCATTGTCCCAAATGTCCTTAATATGTTAAGTTTCCCACAGTTCCCCCTCAGTACCCAGCTAAGGAAGGTAATCCCATTACCACCATATTCTACCAATGAGATCAAACAAGCCAGGATTCAAAGCCAGGCCCTCACCACCAGCCTGCATGCCTTGCTCTAAGGGCATACACTTTGCTATTAAGAATAAACACTTGGTGTTTTCTGGTGAGCTGGGGTTCGTAGCTATACTCTTAGCTGCTCAGAAAGCTGAGATGTGAGGGATCATGGTTCAAATTCAGCCAAAGTAGTGTGATTTGTTTCCCTTTTATGTAGGTGGTTGTATTTTCCCACCTCCTGAGCAGATGTCAGGGACTGCATGAGACACCCAATTTGTGGCAGAGCAACCAGTCCCAGGACAGCACCACTGAAACAGATAGTGGGAACACCACACTTTTAGTTGTGGCAGGATAGCAGTTGCTCTGTTTTTGCATTTGGCATAATTATCTTGTGTCGAGAGCAAAGGAAACATCATGATCTTGAAATATCACAAGTTAGTCTAAGCTGGTTCTGTTGAGTTGGTCTGCTGGTCCTGTAGCCATTCCCTTAAGTGTTTGGCAGGGCACCTGAAATGCTAGAATAACTGGGCTTCTGTGTGTGGAGTCCTCAGAGACTGTGGTGTATACATGGTCTCTGGTGGCCTCAACACATGGCAGCTCAAAAGTGGCAGTGACTAGACCTTCTTCAGACTCAAGCCATAATTCTGTGGCTTGCCCTCAGATGAGACAAGTGAGGCCCATCTAATTCAAGAAGAGGACCAGTGCCTGTGTGCTTGACTGGAAGCCACCAGTCAGACAGAAGCTGGGGGGTCCTTCAGAAGCTGAGGCTACTTCCAGTCACTGTTGGAGGCAGCGATTGGATGAGAAAGACACCAAGGGCCTTCAAGAAGGTTCTGAGGAATTCTATTCGTGGATTTCACATCTGTTGAACCAATAAAGTATGGGGGACAGAGCATTCCAAGGCAGAGCCCCCCTCCTGTGCTACCATAGAGCCTGGAAAATGGGGATGCTATCCTGTCACCTTGGTGCCAGTGAACAGCAGGCTCCTGTCAGATCCAACCTATGGTGCGATTTGCAACTGTTCTTCCCTAAGTGCGTTCTCTGGAGACCTCACTCTTCCGCTTGTGTGGTGGTGTCATTCAGCGAGAGTATCTCAAAGTAAGTGTCTGCACCTGCAGAGAAGTCAGGGTTATCTTGCCTTGGCTCCTGAAAGAAAGGCCTTGATATCCTTCACCATCAGGAGAGGTCCCTTTCCAGACCCCTGAGGAACTTTGGGCTGTGCAGTGGCTTCCATTGATCCATGTCCAATCCTTCCCATGTCGCTCAGACCTCAAATGGTTTCAGAGAAGGTGTCACCATATTAGGGGGTGTAGTGACTATTTGCTTATCAAGCCTGTAGAGAAGGAGATTCCAACTCAGTATGTGCACACAGGATTGTGAATCCAATGGTCACTACACTTGTCATAGTGAATTGTCTGTTTGGAGGGACTGTTTTGAGTCTTCCCTGAGCACAGTCTTTCACCAGATACAAAGCATGTATCTGTTGTTGATTTCACGGTTTTGACTGCTATTTCACAATGATTCAGTGTAGGTTCCCTCCACAAAGCCAGGAAGCTGTCACGTTGTTATGTAAGTGAATGACCAAACCAGGCTCGTGGTTTCATAGGTGAGTCTGCCAGGTATTTGGTGAGAACAATTGCAGGTTCTCAGGTGAGGTGGGTTCTATATGTCATGATGCAGGTAGGGCTTAGGAAATGGGGTACTTGACGTGCAGATTTTATTGAGAGTTGCTTAGAGATGGACTGTGAGAAAGTGAAGGGGCTCAGGGTCAGAGCAGTCACTATTGGGCAAATCATGAACATAGATGTGATGGGCATGTGTGTAGCCAGCCTACTTTGGGGTGGTTGTTAGGCATTCAAAATGCATAATACCCCTTAGCTGGCTAAGTATTTTAAAGTTAGAAGCACAGGATTTTATGTTTTGGGAGAAAATTGTAACACATGTATTGAACTTTTTAAAAACCAAATTTAGGCTCTTAATTTTGTTTTTAATAAAAATTTCATCCCAGCTGCATGGAAGGGCTAAAATCAGGAGCATTGACCTTTCAGGATAGCATGGGGAAAAAATTGAAAAGCTGAGGATGGTGGCATGCATCTGTCATCGCAGTGTGGCATGACATGCAAGTAGGAGGATAACAGAATGTCTGGTCTTGGCATAAAGCATCACACAAAGGGATGTGGCAGGGCTACAGTGGTAGAGCATTTGATTATCAAGAATGAAACACTGAGTCAGATGCCAATAATGCCAAAAGTACACAAATTAAGAGAATGAATCTAAATAAACCCCTCATGCCCACTGAATGGCCTTCCTGAAATTCAAGGCCACCATTTCCTTCATCATTAGTGATTTTTGAAACACCACATGGGAATATTGGAAGGGCTGTCTGGGTTTTCCTGCTTCCTCTGCTGAGAAACCTGTCCATATTATGTTTTTAGATTTTAAGAACTACTATGAATTCTTTTTTTTTTTTTTTTTTTTTTTGGTATTCAGGTAAGGGGTAGGTTTACTCAAGATGGCACCAGGCCATTTTGGCCCTCCACAAGGCAGGGAAAGGCCTGGGAAAGGCCTTGGAAAGAGTTGGGAAAGAACTGGGAAAGAGAACTGGGAAAGAGAGAGCTGGGAAAGAGAGAGAGTTGGGAAAGAGAGCATCTGGGCCTGGGTTAGGCCTTATCTGGGGTATGGGTGGAGAAAGGTGTGGCCACATCAAATTCAGATGTGACCTCAGTGAATGCAAATGTGACCTCTTCCAGGTGTTCCAGGCGCCTAGGTAATGCAGGTACTCAGTGGAGACTTTGCTCTCCATCCAGGAGCAGACCTTACATTCCAGTCTTTTAATAATCATGAAATGGGGCACGGATTCTCTCTGGCTACTTCCTGCTGACAAGGGGCATTGACATTAGGGATAAAAGTCTGAAATTTGGTCCCCTCCCAGAGAAGGCAGTGAGCAGCTGCTGTCCCTTGGTGGTGTGAATTCTTAGGTGAACTCTGGAGAGGTCTCATGATGCATTGAGGGGCTGGAAAAAAATACTAGAGAGCAAATAAATGGCAAGAGGAAGGACTTGGGGCTGAAAATGTTGGTCGAAATGTCCCTAGCTACTTATGACATCTGGCGACTAGGTAGAGGATAAGTCAAGTGACAAAGACAAGAATATAAATTCCTGTTCAGTTAATACGTAGACCGGTATAGACATTGGATGGGCAGGCTTCTTACTTCTATCGACCTCCCAACTGTGGTTAATTTTGAAAGGGCAGGCACAAAGCAGCTGTTTGACAACATCTCCTCTTACACCTATCCATGGTCCCTTGTTCCCCAGACTGGCTGAGTCTAGGTGCTCGTTGCTGGGATGGCTTGTCACAGTTGGTATTCAAGGAGGTTTGAACTCAAGGCCTGGGCACTATCCCTGAGCACTTCTGCTCAAGGCTAGTGCTCTATCACGTTGAGTTACAGTACCATTTCCAGTGTTTGGCTGGTTAGAGATAAGAGTCTTGAGCCATGCTTCCAACCTGTCTCTTTGCAGGTTAGTTGGGAGATGGAGTCTTAGGGATTTTTCAGCCCAGGCTGGCTTTGAACTGCAATCTTTGCCACAAAGGCCCTTTATTATTTCCAATAAGTCAACAAGGAGATCAAATAGAATAGAGAATAGAGCTTACCTGGTCCTTATCAAGAATTGACCAACAAATATTCTGCAATGACTAAACTTGTTAGATGTGATGAAAATTTTAGCACAGATAGGCCCAGTATTTTAAAACCACGTAGTCAGTAGTAGAATACTCAACATAAAACAAAAAAGGCAAAACTCAAAACCTGAATTTTTTTTTAATTGTGAAAATACTGTACAGAGGGGTTACAATTACATGGGCAAGATACTGAGTACATTTCCTATCCAGCATTGACAATAGTGTGTATACATCTTTGGTAACAAAGCACATCAGATGGTTGGGCCTCACTTACCAGGGCCTGAAAAAGAGCAACTTGTTAGCAAGACACCTTAGAATAGATGGATGGAGTAGTAAGCTTGGTGGAAGTTTAAGGGTCACAATGTGGCCAAGATGGCGAACTAAAGACGGTGAATTTCTGAAAGAATGCAAAGAAACCCTGAACAAATACATCAAGCCTACATTGGCTAGCCTTTGAGAGGGAACCTAGAGGAGGGGTTCCCCAGGACCCAGCCTGCATCACACTCTTCAGGGCACAAGCCAAAATGTTGTAGAAAAGAGAAGTGGAGAGATAGGGAAGGTGGACATGAATGGCAGAGAGAGAGCAAAGAGAGCCTGAAATTAAACTGACTTCGGACCATTTACCATTGAAGTAGCAAAAAGTGTGTACATCTGAGAATGACAAAAATTAGGCTCTCTGGCTTTCCAGGGAGCGCAGGAGGCATTTCAAAGGGGTTTCACAGCTCAGGCGTGACTTGCAGCACCCCAGAGCTCACCAGGCAGAAGCAGAATCCTGACTTCCCCAAGAGCCCTCTAGAGAAAAAAGGCCAAGTCCCAAAACCAAGCATCCTCGGCTTCAAAGGTGAGCGGCCTTTCAGCTAAAGACTGTAGGAGCTCTCTGGCATGGTGCCATGTCTGGACAGAGACTGAGCAACTGAGAATTGTAGAGAGTAATTTCACTCACCAGAGTAGAGAAGTGGTGTGGACGTGGATGTGAAGGCCAGTAATGGTATCGGTGTGATGTGTCCACAGCAGACAGACCAATTCGCAAAAGGCCATCAGAACTGTGGGTATTCCTCAGAGCAAAAAGGAAAAAACAAGCAAAAAAAGAAAAAAGAGGAAAAAAACAGAGAGGAATCCCACCTATCCTGACTTTAAGCCCTTTATCCGAGTCATGACACCATTTATGTTAGATTTTTAAAAAGAGGTAGCTGAGTAAGAACAGCACCACGCACTTGGTATTCAGGTAAGGGGTAGGTTTAGTCATTGTTCTGGCTGGCACCAGGCCATCTTGGCCCTCCACGCGGCTGGGAAAGGCCGGGGAAAGACCTGGGAAAGAGCTGGGAAAGAGAACTGAGAAAGATCGCTGGGAAAGAGAGCTGGAAAAGAGAGAGAGCTGGGAAAGAGAGAGCTGGGAAAGACAGAGAGTTGGGAAAGGGAGAGCTGGGAAAGAGAGAGTTGGAAAAGTACTATGAATTCTTGAATCATTTTTAGGAAGAGGGATTATGGGAAAGTTTGCAGGTATCAGGTCTTTGTTATGGTAGGGGTGAGGTTTCTACACAGCAAACATAGAGCCTCCATGATTTAAGGAGCCTTTCATTGGGTCTGGTACTCTTTAATTCTGTTGAAATACTTTCCCTTTTTCCTCTTGAAAAATAAGTTCCAAAATAGAGTTTATTTTAACTTCCATCACTAAAAGTTCTTCCTTTTACTCTATGGGCAGTTCACACATGACCAAAATATAAACCAGCTGGTTTTACTGCATCATATACCTTTGCTATGTATCAAATTTTTCATCCTAATCCTCAAATCATGTAATAATTTGCCTATTTATGACTGAATTGTAGTTCCTTTATTAATAAAAGCTAATGGGAAAGGATTGTGTATTTAGTTGATGAATAGACCTACATTTTATTTCCCTGAGATACTGTAGCAGAGTATTAAAAGGAATGTAATATATATATATATATATATATATATATATATATATATATATATATATATATATATATATATATATTGGGGGGGGGTCCCATCGAGGGGCCTGAACCTGGGCCTGAGCACTGTCCCTCAGCTCTTCAGCTCAAAGCTAGTGCTCTACCACTTAAGCCACAGCGCCACTTCCAGCTTTTTTATTTTTGCTTATGGGATCCTGAGGAAATCTAACCCAGAGCCTCGGGCATGCAAGGCAAGCGCTCTACCACTGAGCCAACTTCCCAGCCTGGTATGTAATATTTTATTGATAAGTCTATCCCTTAAAATGAATATATTTTGGGGCTGGGAACATGGCTCAGTGGTAGAGCGCTTGCCTTGCATGCCTGAGGCCCTGGGTTTGATTCCTCAGCACCATATAAGCAAAAAGAAAAAAGCCAGAAGTGGCGCGGTAGCTCAAGTGGTAGAGTGCTAGCCTTGAGCTGAAGAGCTGAGGGACAGCGCCTAGGCCCAGAGTTCAGGCCCCACGACGGGACCCCCCTCAAAAAAAGTAATATATTTTAGGATGTCATTATTTTAATGTGAATTATGTAAATGTTGATAATATGCTGTTGGTTATACATTTAGTTTTCAAGAGTTTCACTTAATTGCTTTTTTTGCCCACATATAGTACAAGTCTATTTGCAATTGTTTTTTAATGGCACTAATAGTATAGTTTATATAGAGAAAATAGAGTTATTTTAGGACCCTATGATTGGTTATAGTATTAATAACACAATTAATTTGAAGTATCAATATTTCTCACCAATTACTGACTCTTAATGAGGTTCCGTGTGGAGTTTTGGAGTGCAAATGAGATGGTGGATGTATAGAGTTGTAAGGAAGTGTTTAGGGACCATTAAAAGGCATTGGGTGACCCCAAAGTGTAGGTCCCTGGTCTTCTGTGAGTAACTAGTTCTAGGAAGGTCTCAGGAGAGATCTACATTGCTTGAGACACATTGTGCTCCTGATATGCATACCCCTGGCCCACCTAGATATGTCCTTTCTGGAGGCCTGGCTCTCTTGTGACTTTATCTATGAAGCACCCAGCCCTCATGGGGGATTTGATATTTCAGTAGCTCTTAAAGCCTAGGCAGAATAGAAGACAGAGCTAACCTCTCCCAGTTCCCAGGTCTTGCTTTGAATGGATGGATGGAGAATAGGGGAGATATGAAGCTGTAGGTCAAGCAGGAGTGGCTCAGGTCATGTGCCAGAATCCCAGATGTTCCCTGTAATTGTAGAAGACTCCTATAGCTTCTACAGTGCAGTGCAGGGGAATGAATATTGGCATTGAAGGCAGGGCCAACATCAGGTACCAGATGTGTCTCCTATAAACATGTCCAGGCCTCAGCCTGCATTTCCTCCTCTGAGAAATTGGGATGGTTTTCTTTCCTGATGGTCTTGCTTTGTGTCTATGAGATCCACTTGGAAGTCTTGCTGAGAAGGTGATGCTGTGATTCCCTCATCTGGGCAAGGAAGGCAGGAGGAAGAGAAGAGAGTGTGAGAAACAGAATCCTTCTCTAAGCTTGTCCTAAGGAGGTCTGTCTATGTGGTAGATAGTGCTTCCAATCTGGCTTTGTGTCAGAGCCTCTGCTACCTGCCTCTGGCTTTACTGGATGGCACCCTTGGCTGCAGAGAGTATGGGCTCGGCTTGAATGTTCCTTGTCTCTTGTGTGTTGGTATACTAACCCGGCCTCCTGATTGATGGCTGAGAACCCTATCTCACTTGGGGGTAAACTTATCTCCAGGAAGCTCCAGACCAGTCACCCCTCTGGGCATTTGATTTACTAGGGAACTCAAGCCTGAGCATAGCATGCACACAGCTGCTGCATTAGGGTGCCTGACAATCTCATCAGCCCTTTAGTGCTCATTTGTGCATACTTGTGGATGTGGTGCCTGGAGCCTACAAGTCCAGCTTCCTTGTTACCCTGGAGCATTGAGGACTTCAGAGTGAATACTCAATGAGTACCTAATGGCGCCCAGTACAGAACTGCTCTGTGTACTCACAGTAGTAGACATAGTGCTCAATTACTGTAGGTGATTCATAAGTGAGTTAAGAGGGCACATGGAAGAAGGATTGGTTAGCTTGAGTTCATACCAAAAATAGATGAGAAATATTTAGGTCTTCACAGGAAGGTGATATTGGTTCTGAATATTGGGGGATGAGATCTTCTTTGGTGGTCTCTGGGAAGAGTCTGAGGCCCTGGCAAGCTGTGCACTATTCTATTTGGTTCCTTGGTGCCAAATTGCCTGTCTAATACTAAATGGTTCCTGTTAGCCCCAATCAGATCCTATTACACTAGTGCAATTTGAGTTCCAGCATCAAAAGCTCCTTGTTCAGTTAGCCGAGCTCTTTGAGTTAGTTACTAAATCTGTCTTTTGTGTGAAGCATGCATGCTTGTCTTGGAAGAACGTGCTGAAACATCAAATTATTTATGAAGCCTGTTTTCTTTGCTTACTCATAAAGGGATAAATAGCAGTTTTGGAGCCACAGTATTGGGCGGAAAGGAGGAACAATGGCTCATTGTCTTCTCTAGTTCTGAAGGATCATGGTTCCCATGGGGCTCTAAAACAGAGCTAGCTGTGGGTGTGATGGGTTTAATCAAAACTGCTACAAAGACTTTACAAATAGGGCACAAACTCTTGAGAGTGTTTGCATAGATATGAGTCTTTTTTGTATTCATATAAGTAAAACAGTAGTACATTCCTCAGAATAAATACAATTTGTGCATTGTAGAAAATGTGTGTAATAGAGATAAAGCATGATGAAAAACTAATTCCATATCTCAGCAGAAAGGATGGAACACTACCAACACCTTAATGTACAATGTTTTAAATGTCTCTAAGCATGTGTGTCTATCTTACCTTTAGCATATACCTACTAACACCTTTAAAAGAAGGGCATTAAAAGTGTATTTTCTTTTTATTTTCATCACAGCCACGGTCTCTCTCTGGTTCACCAGGTTTCCCATTGACTTGACAACTCTCCCAGAGTCTTAGCTGATCTGTTGTCATCACCTTCCCAATAAGAAATATTCTTAGCCTTATTAAGAGCACAAAACTTGTGGGGGTGAGGTTATCACAGGAGTTACAGCTCTGTGGCCCTTAGAGTAGGGTTTCTAAGTAGTCCCAGGACAGGAGATGGAATGGCTCTGTCACTTAGGAAATACCAGGTTTCTCTGAGTCCTTGGTGGAATGGTATTGGATAGGCCCCTTTATGGCTTGCCCTAAGTTTTTAGGACAGTCAGGACTGAGTTGTGCTATGTCTCCAGCTCTGTCACTTGTCACTTTGTGGGTCATTGAAGATGCTTTTCACTGCTTGCAGATGGCTCCAGTGATGTTTATAGAAACAGTTTCATCAGAACATGCAGTATTTGGGAAATAGCATGGGAAATGCTTGGCTCTGTGGACCTTCTTGTCAGTGTGGGGAAGTAAAAGTACACAACAAGGGACCAGAAAAAACTGTGTCTTCTCCTGATTTTAAGAAAACCTAGAGCCGGGCGCTGGTGGCTCACGCCTGTAATCCTAGCTACTCAGGAGGCTGAGATCTGAGGATCGCAGTTCAAAGCTAGCCCGGGCAGGAGAGACTGCGAGACTCCTATCTCCAATAAAACCACCAGAAAACCGGAAGTGGCGCTGTAGCTCAAGTGGTAGAGCGCTCGCCTTGAGCTGAAGAGCTGAGGGACAGCGCCCAGGCCCGAGTTCAAGCCCCACGACCGACCAAAAAAAAAAAAAAAGAAAACCTAGAGTTTTTTTTCTCTTTGCCTCTCATAATGAGTGTCAAAAAGTTCCAACTTGTTCCTGCTACAAAAGAATACTTGCTCAGTGTCCAGGTTCTCACATCCAGCCACTCCAGAAGGGGGAGATGAGTGTGTTCTTGAAGTCTGCCCAGGACTCCATTCTTAGTGGGAGTCCAAGACCCAGGTACCACCTGTTCATCTTGACAAGTTAAAGGCATGAGAGTCTGTGGCTCACCTCACCTCTCCCTTGAAGGATTTGAGCAGGAAATGTGAGGCTCAGCTAGTTTGCCAATAACTGGCATATACCCAGTGTCATAAAAAGGAACAGGATTTTCCCTGTGTCCTTTTACTTCTCTGATAGAAAAGAAGTAATGATTAATTTGTTTAATGTTGGTGATATTCAGCTATTGTGATACCAAGTGGTATATCTTTGAAGTTTGAGTCTGAAATGTTCCTTAAAGGCCCATGTGTTATAGACTTTGTGGCCACCCCATGATGAAGCTGGCAGAACATTCAGCTGTGTGCAGTGATCACCTCATAATTTTGTATTGTGCCTGTCATCCCATTAATTGGGAAGCATATTAAGATTATAGGGAGGCACGAGTCAAGTGTTAGAGTGGCCTTCCAGCAATCATAGAGCTCTGAGTTCAATCCCTAGGACTGCAAGCAACCATTCAGAAACACACCCCATGCTATGGTAGAGTCAACCTTTTTATTCCACAGCTGAGGTGACCAGCTCCCAGTCTTGTCTACCTTCCTTCCTCCCTCCCTCCTTCTTTCTCCTTCCCTCCCTACCTCTCTTTCTTTCATTGCTTCCTTCCTCTCTCTCTTTCTCTCTCTCCCTATCTTCTTCCTTCCTTCCTTTCTTTCTTGTTTTTGATCTTATAGAAACTCTTGCCTTGTAATCTGTGTTTACTTCACGTTTGTCTTCTGAGTGTGAAGATAGTTTTTCTCCCAAATGCTACAGCAGGTAATCATTTAATATTTTATGTGTTTCCCATCTGCATATTTGTTTGCTTGTTTATCTTGTTTAGGTTTGAACTCAAGACTAGTTTGCCTGGCACATGCTCACACAGCCACTGGAGACACATCTCTACTCCTTTTTAGCTTCAGTTATATTTTATATAGGACCTCCTGTTTTTTGTCTTAACTAGGCAGAACCAACATCCTCCTGTCCACAGCTTCCTGGGATTTGAGATGGGATACATGCACAATCATACCCAGTTTATTGAGATGATGTTTCAATTTTTTGTGCAAGATGGCCTCCAACTTTGATCATCTTGATCTCCACCTTCTGAGTAGCTGGGATTTGGGGGGACAGACGTGCACCATCCCATCCTTGGCCTTGAAAAACTTCTTCATTTTTTGTGGTCATTGTCTGTTTCTGTGGGCATTTTCCCCCACCGTGCCTATTTCTTAATGAACAGAAATGTTATTCATTTTGTTCTCTGGTTAGGTTCATGTAAGATGTCAGCAGACTTTTTTGTGTGTGGAAGCCTTGGCGTAGAACTTAGGACCTGAGTACTGTCCCTGAACGTTTTTGTTCTAGGCTAGTACTCTACCACTTGAACCATACCCCCACTTAAGGATTATTGGTGGTTAATTGAAGATAAGATTCTCATGGACTTTTTTTGTCAATGCTAGCTTTGAACCATGATCCTCACGTTTCAGCCACCTGAGTAACTAGGATTATATGCATGAACCATCAGTGTCCAGGTGTCAGCAGACATTTTTAAGGGGGAATGAACAAACGGGTAGTATTTCATTTTCACCTGTCTATAGGTGTTTAATATTGGTCTGATTTTTTTTTTTTTGCTTAGCTTTTCCTTGGGTGGAGTTAAAAGTTTCTGCTTTTCAACAAAGGATATTAATGTCTACTGAAGGAATAAGAACTATATCTTAGAGAAACCATCCATATTCTTTTTGAATAAATGTTTATCTATGACAATCTGGGTATGCATATTTCCTGGCAGGTTTTAGAAGCCCAGAATCTTCAGCATTTCAGCTTCCCACAGACTCTTAATTATTTCATTCAGGTCTCCTGTTTCTAGGATTTCTAAAATTTTGAATTCTCTCCTTTATTAGAAATTACAAAATAGGTAATTCTGTTATGCATTTCCTTTGATTTTACTGGGACTTTAGAGTGGTCTTCGATAAATCACTTTCTGTGATCTAACAACATACTTCTGGTGATAAGCTGAAAGTATTACATTCATTTTTCCTAAAGATCTCATTCTTCTCTGTTCAAATTGTTGTCAGTCACTGATCAATGTTGCATATAAATTGAGGTCTCAAAAGCAAAATAATCCATAGCCTTCAAAATGGATACAGTCCCGTAATTATGAAGGAACAACTATTTTCAGAGACCTCTTGTTATTAGAGATGTGCCTTATAAACCTACTGAGGGAATCTTTGGAGTGAATTTTGTAAGTTTCCTAAGGGCAGGATCATGTTCATACAATTCTGAGCACTTTCTGAGTGTTTTGTTATGTTGGCTTTTTGTCTTTCTTCTCTCAATGTCAAGTCTTAGCATGTAAGTACTCAGTAGTAGAGTTAATCAGGAGTACAGCAGACTTGGTTTACAAAGAGGTGACTCCCAGTCACTTGTTTGTACAACTTCCTTCTCATTGGACCCTCTACGGGCTCTTATTAAGACCTTCAATATTGGGAAAAGGGAGGAGGACTGAAAGGGGATAGGCTTGACTCAATTGTCAATAGGTGAGGACTTTTTATTGAGGAACACCGAGGGGCACAGACCTTCCTACAGTTTGGAGGTTGTGTTTAGGAGCTGGGCTATTCATCTGAGCAAGGAGGAAGAGATGAATGAAAGGGCCTAGTCTAGTGAATTGTGCCTTTCAAATGAGCTCACATGGGATGTTCACAGCTGGGTTCAGGCACATCAAACAAACATACCTGGGAATTTGTCTGGCATCTGTATGGACCTGGGACAATAGGGTGGGAGTCAATCCTTCACTCTACATCTGATACTGTTGCCTTTAGTAGTCCTGTGACAGAACACCTTTTGACACCTGAATTCTTTCCTGTTCTACTCACATTTTCTGTCTTATTGCTTAAAGACAAGCTATAAAATACTATTTCCTACTCCTGTGATTATTGAGCTTATGAATTGTCAATGAGCCCTTATACACACGGGATGAAGTAACTTTCTTCCCTGTGGCTTCTGGGCCCTGTTTGGCTAAGGTTAGCCTTTACATACACACACTCTCACACACACACACACACACACACACTCACACACGCATGCACGCACACACGCACACACACACACACACACACACACACACACACATGCACACATCTTCAGACTCTCATTGTTTCTAGGCTTTCTCCACGGTATTCATTGTCCCAATCAGAATTACTTAAATACTGAAAATTGGACCCTATTAATAATTATTCTGGGACAATGGCACAAGTTGGTTGGACTCAGAGAACAGGAACACATGATCATTTTAGGTATATCTCACTCTTGTTCCCTTTTCCCCTTGATCTCCATTCTTTTCTATTTAGTTCAGCTCAAGACTCTCTTGTCCTTAGTGGTTTATTGCTAGGAAGCTTCTCTGAATGAAGTCTGAGTTTACTAGGTCAAAATGATGAGGCTCCATGTCAGAAGCCATTTTGTTCTTCAGCTCAGTGTTTAACTACTGGGGTAACATTTTGGAGTGTGGGTTCTATAGCAGGCTGTGTCCTGGCTATTAGTAGCAAGAACTAGACCACAGAGGGCTCAATGTCACTAAATTGTCTGTGTTTGTTGTACATATATGTCTTACATTTGCCATTCTTTTTGGCTTTTCAAGTCCCCTATTCTTAGAGAAGATCAACATTTTAAAGCAGTACCTATTTAAGATAAAAGCCATTTTATTAATGTTAATGATTAGCATATCTAGTCACTTAGCTACCTTCTTATATCTTTTACAAAAAACTGTTGAAGCTTCACACTTCTTGTTTAAACTTGTGTAAAGAGATTAAAGGATCAATATTAATACCTTAAGAAGTATTTGATAAAATAGTATCCATGTGTTAGTCCTTATGTTCTGTTTCAAATAGTGAAATTTAATTCTTGACCAATAATGCTATATATCAAGTTGTATAACACTCTCAAAGAAGCTCAGCACTTATATAAGGAATCTACTCTCAAACATGGATTTTTAAATTCTTTGTTTTATATTTCTAGATCTATGTTTTCATTGCTTATACCAATACCAGTTAAGTATGTTTTATGGTCATTCTTTTAACTCATGGTTTTGCATTTTGCTCTCTGGAAAGTGTTTGATGATAAAGATACACTTTAATTTTAACATCAACAAATCTGTGCCTGTTTCATTTTCTACACAATTGAAATGTCAGGTAAAGGCTTTTCAGGAAGGGATCATTTAGACTCTTGCCTGGCAAAGATATCAGCAGTGACAGTGGGCAGTGTTCCTAATGATGGCTACCATGGCAGATGTGGGTGGCAGCTCCAGCTGAGGTGTCTGCCCCTGGCACTGTGCAATCGGTAGCTTCTTGACACCAGTTCTGCAGATGTGGAGACTCATTCTTGGTGTTGTGCCTCTGCACCAAGAATATTCTTGGTGTGTTCTCTGGCTTTCCTGGATGTTTAGAGATGTTTACATACATATTATAAAAAAAAATTTAGCCTAGCAGAAGTAGAGAAAAATTATATAAGGAATATTTACCTATCAGCAGGCACATTTAAAAATTGTGCAAATTTTATTGTTTTCTTTCTTATCCACTTTACTGTTGCTATTAAAGAATTTAATTAAATTTAATTAAAGAATTCACTCCTAACACTTCAGTATAAGTCTCCAAGAAATAAGGACGTTTTCTTTATAACTTTACTATTCTTCATCTTTTCTATTAAGTTAATAGCAGTTCTTTAATATTGTCATTTAAGCCTGTATTTCCTCGATTTTCTAAAAAAAAAAAACAAACAAACAAACCTCTGCCTTTTTGTGTGTGTGATATTGGAGACAGAACTCAGGGCCTTGTGCTCCTAGTGTTCCTCCACTTGAGTAATTCCTCCAAATGTGCTCATTTCTCAGCTGAGGTCTTGCAAACATTTCTGCCTAGGCTGGTCCCAAACATGTGGTTTGCACAGGAAGTAGAAATAGCCATGAGGAAAGACACATGTGGATGTGTAGTTGTATATATAGCTATTGAAGGTAAAATATTCTTACACAGAGGCATCCCCCTCTAAAGTCTAATCACCCAATGTAGACTTGTACATGGTATTTGTAAGCAAGTTTAGATGGGGAGAGAGATAATGGTATGGAATAAATTTCTAGGAAGAAGTAATTCTGCAAAGGGCATGTTCAGGGAAGTGAACAACCTAAGAAAATTAGAGATTTGTGACAGTTTCTCAGCAATTGCAGACTGTGAAGGAAATGGCCCAGCAAGGTAAGTGTGTTTACAGAAGCTATAGGCCAAGCTACTTTGAACAATGACTGGTTTGGTTTGTCACCAGAATGTTCCTGCAGGGGTAAGAGTACTGGCTTATTTCAGATTGCTCAGCCTCAGGTCAGCCATGCTAGGCTCCTTGCTATGAGTATACTTGTTTCATTGTGTGCCATAAGAAAAACACTTTCTTTGATGCTTATCATGATCAGGACAATTGTGAGGGCCATAAGGTTTCAGACTATGACAATAAATGTATTCATTCATTCATTCATTCATTCATTTTTGATGTTTCAGTGTTGTTCTGCCATAGGTCTTGCTGTGCCAGCCACAGTTGAGTCATACCTCCAAGCTTCCTACCAACACCTGAATGAAAGTATTATAGGTGTGTATCCATCTGTTTATTTTATCTTCTATGTTGTATGGTTTCCAACTTTGAATTGATTATTCAAAGAAACCGCCAAGACTGTATAATAAAAGAAAATAATTTCTTTGGATGCTTGTATATGAGAGGAACAGTCAGCAGCTATGTAAAAGAGCCTTGTGTCCTGAGATGGGTTGCATAGTGTTTATGACTTTGAAGTTATGCCTGTGTGTCCCTGTTTGTATGTCCTGAGGTTTGAACTGAGGTCCAAGGTGCTGTCCTGAATTTTCTTTTCAAAACTAGTTCTCCATTACTATAATCTTGCATTTGAAAATTAATGTTTGTTTGTCATAGGGCTTGAACTCTGGGTTGACATTGTCCCTCAGTTCTTCAGCTCAAAATTAGCATTCTGTCCCTTGAGCCACAGCACCTGTTTTCTGGTGGTTTAATGGAGATAAGAGTCACACGGACTTTCCTGCACAGACTGGCTTTGAACCGTGATCCTCAGTTCTCAGCCTTCTGAGTAGCTAGGATTACAGGCATGAGCCACTGGCATCCAGCTGGAAATTACTGGGGTTTTTAAACATAGCAAATATTATTGACAAGTAAACAACTGTGGCCTCATCAGAAAGAAGCCCCTTTGCTTTCCACCATTGTCCCATTCCTATAATCTTACCTCAGAAGGATGAGAACGGGAGAATCATGGTTTGAAGAAACTCCTAAAAACAAGTCCACAAAACTCCATCTGTAGTTAACTAATCAAAGTACAGAATGGAGGCCTGATTCAGTTGGAAGAGTGTCAGCTGTGAGCAAGCAAACAAATCCTAAAGAACATGAGTTCATGTTCTTAGTTTAAGTGGTTGCAAAATATGTAGATGACATCCAGGCAGACAGTCAAATAAATAGAAGATGATAGATCACACTTTCTTGTTGCAAGTTGATCCCACAAGGTAAAACAGCTCATAATACTGGATAAAATATAACTTTTAAATTATGAATTGGATTTGAGATGATACCCAATGCATACAATTCTTGCAGCTCCAAAAATAGCTCTTTGCACCCCCACAAATACCAGTTTTTGAAATCAGAGCCTTGCCCTTTCTTGCCTTTTGCTTCCTCATCTAGCCGAGCTCTCTCTCTCTCTCTCTCTCTCTCTCTCTCTCTCTCTCTCTCTCTCTCTCTCTCTCTCTCTCTCTCTCTCTCTCTCTCTCTCTCTCTCTCTCTCTCTCTCTCTCTCATATAACTCTCATTCCATGAGATTCAATTCCCTTGTCTTCCAAAAAATTCAGCAATTTTCATTGTTCTGTTTCCATACATGAAAATAAGTTACATCAAGACTTAAAACCTTTAGCTTTGGGATATACCACTTGGGGTAGCTGGTGGCATACTCATCATTAGACATTTCCAGTCCTGAGAATGGTTGTTACATCTATTGGGAAAGCAGAGGAGGAGCACTGGAGGGCTGCTTAAGCATCTTGAAGACCAAAGAGTACCAGATGGTTAGAGGAAGCCTTGGTTCTCCATCAGGTACCGGAAGAGGGGTGCAGAAAAGTTCTGGTAACTGTTGATTTTGCTATTACCTGTCACAGAAACAGTACTCCAATTTTGATTCAGGTGACCACCCACAAATACACCATTGGTGTATTTTCCAGGCATGAAGTATAAAGCCAGCAAAGCATGAAATCCCTTGTAATGACTAATTTAACAAGAGTCCATGACTTTTTGAGAAGATTGGACCTGGGGCCTAAACCCAGGATATAGAGTGAAGGGAACAGAAAGGCACTGGGCAGAGCAGAGTGCCTGTGGCATCCCAAAATGGTTGATTAGAGTAACAGCAATTATTGTGCACTTCAGTCTAGTCTACATAGGTGGGTTTCAATACTGTAGTTGGATCCACTTACAACGAATGGGACAATGGTTGGAGGCAAAGGGGCTTCTTCCCAATGGGGCCACATTTGTTCATGATATTTGTCAAGAATAGTTTTGCCATTTTTTAAAGCAGTAATTTTCAGCTGGGTGCTAGTGGCTCATGCCTGTAATCTTAGCTACTCAGGAGGCTGAGAACTGAGGATCATGGTTCAAAGCCAGGGTGGGCAGGAAAGATCATAAGATTTTTAAGACTTTTTTATGTATCTAATCAAGCCTATTTCCTATTTCACCCTGACAAAAGCAATGTGAAATGTGTAAAAAATATCAGGTTCAAACAAAAATCAATCCAGCAAGATACATTTGCAGTTTTAAAAGTTACAAGAAAAGTAGTGCCTTGTGGTAAAGTTTCTTACTCAACAATTTCAAATGTCTCAGTGTCTGTGTATAAAAAGATTATGGCAAGGCACGAGTGGCTCATGTCTTTAATCTTAACTATGAAGGAGGCTATGATCAGAGGATTTAGATTCAGTCAGCCTGGAAAGGAAAATCTGAGAATCTTTTCTACAGTTAACCAGCAAAAAGCCAGAAGTGGAGATGTGGCTCAAGTGGGTAGAGTGCCAATCTTGAGGGAAAAAGTCAATAGATAACCTTAGGCCTTGTGTTTTTGCATTCGAGTCTCTGTACACACACACACACACACACACACACATTATGGAAATTTGGCAGTGTGTAAAAATGTGAAAGGAAAATAATTTTCAGAAATTCACATATATGTTTTCAAGATGACTTACTTTCCTCTTGATGAAAGAAATAGCAATATGATTATGCCCATTTTAAATGTCTCTGGATTTAGTTAGCATAGTCCTTTAATAGTTCAGGAGTTTATCACTAGGCTTAATATAAGAACTCCTGTCTTTATAGAATTAAAATAATTTTCTTTATATTGTCAAGTGTGCTGGACATTACAAACAATTCTATACCATTTTAATAGATTTTTTTTTTTGCATTTTGTAAACTGAATATGTCTTTTCTTTTGAATGACTCATGAGAAAGAGGTGGTGCCTCTTTGAATTTGCTTCTTTCAATATTGAACTCGGACATAGCTAAGCATTTCCAATCTCTCTTCTAAAACTCACCTTAAGACTCACCTTTGAAAATTAATTAACTTTAAGATTTCTTGCCATTTAAGTTGCAGACTTTGATTCTGCAAATCTCAGGTGTCAGCTCTTGCAGTGTCATGTAGTTCTTGTGAGACTGTTTATTTTCCTGGTGTGTATAATTTGTCAGATGTACTCAGCTTACAGTCCCATTATAAGTTTCAAATACATAGAAAATAAATCTGACGTTAATATTCTGATAAAACATTTAGCTCCTTCATGTACACGTTCTATATCCATGAATTCAACTCACTTTTGATCACAATGATTTAAGAGAGTGATTTGATCTGTCAGGAAACTGTACATGCATTTCTTTTTCTCAGGGTTTCCTAAACAATAAAAATACTACTTGTGAAGCATTTATATAATATGGAGCATTTTAACTTCTTTAGATATGGGAGGATATGGGTGGGTTCTGAATTGATAATCTGTGTATTTTGGCACTTTTAAAATATAAAAAAAGAAAGGAAGAGTGGGGTGGAAGGAGGGGAGGCCCATCTTGGAGCCAGTTACTAGATACAAGGTCAACCAAAGGAGATCACCTGCTTTCTTGAGGTGGGCTGGGTCTGTAGGGTTTGTCCATTACACAATGGAGGCTTCTCTGCTTCAGAATTCCAGGAATTCCATTGGATGACCACCTGGAAGCAGGAAGTATGGGTTCCTCAGGGCATTCCACTTAGGCTGTCCTGAATAATCCTGTCCAATTCAGGAAGAATCACAAAATGAGTGTGTTGTGTTCAAATAATTTTGGGAAGCGTCGGGTTAAGCAGGAGTAAGTGCTTCCTCAATGTCAAACACTTCAAAATGTTAACATGCTGATTTTTGTCATGAAGCTAAAACATAACCTCTTTGCCAGGCAGAGGCTTCAAAGCTATACATGCCCATTGGTGTTTTGCCAGAAGGAACTTGACTGCCCTCTAGCGTTGCTGCTGAGAATTATCCATACAGGAATTACCTTTCATACAGAAATTACCTGTATGAAAGGTAATAGCCAGAGGGCAAGGGGGTGGGGATGGCGGCGTGGGAAAAAAGTCCAGTCTTTATTCTTTTCCTGGGCATGTGGTCAAGCCTGACACTTGCTCCAGTTCCAGAGCAGGTTTGAATGCAAGAATCACTACCTAATTCCTGAAAAGTAGGAGTTGGTGGGAGGAGAAACACAGTGGAAAAGGGCATCATATTTAGTCTACACCTTGATTTATACCTGCATTAAGCACCAGCTGCATCCCTTACAGCTGCACCCTTCTTTCCACTCCTTTGCTTAGATTGGCATTGGTTGACAAGGTGGTATAATAGTTGAGGATCCAGCCTCTGGGCTTGAAAACTGGCCCTACTGTTTATTATTCTGTGTGCATAGAGGAGGTTCCTTGGCTTCTCAATGATTTGTAAAATGAAATCAGCTCTCATCAAGCTGCTGCACACATGAAATGCACTAACGGTTTTTCCATTTGAATGAAGCCACTCAGCAAAATTCCTCATATATATATATATCTTATATATATTTATAGATATAGTATGTATTACATACATTATGTATGATATACACATATTATAAATAGTACAAAACACGTACGTAATCACAACAAGAACAGCCAAGGCACAGCTTCTCCCCCAAAAAATGTATAAGAAGGCAGGGACAGACAAACACCTCTCAGTCCTAACTCACAATTTTAATGGTTTTAACTCTCCAGTTAAGCATCATAGATTGTCCAGTTGGATCAAAAAGCAAGATCCTTCTATCTGCTTTCTTCAAAAGACACAACTTACCCACAAAAATGAACATTCTGAAAGTGAAAGGCTGGAATAAAATATATCAAGCAAATGGCCGCCATAAAGAGATGGGAGTTACTATACTAATGTCAGATAAAATAGACTTTAAATTAAAATCAATGAGAACTGACAAAGAAGGTCACTGCATTCTAATTAAGGGAACTCTCCTTCAGGTGGATATTATGATTTAAAACATCTACTCACCAAATAATGGAGCACCAGAAGAAGTGCTACTTTCTCTCAAATCTCACATAGATCCAAAGACATTAATTGTGGGGGACTTTAATACACTACTATCCCCACTAAATAGATTCACCCAGCAAAAAGTCACCAGAGAAACTTCGGATCTTAAAATTTGCATAGATCAACTAGTCTTAACCAACATCTACCGAATATTTGACCCAGCCCCATCAGATTACACCTTTTTCTCAGTAGCACATGGAACATTCTCCAAATTAGACCATATTCTAGGCCACAAAGAAAATCTGTCTAAATTCAGAAACATTGAAATTATACCCTGCATTCTCTCAGACCAGAAGGGAAAAAAATTAGAATTCAATACCAAAAGCCACCAAAGTAAATACTGTAACACATAGAGGCTGAACAACACAATTTTGAACCACCAGTGGGTCATGGAAGATATTAGAAAGGAAAATCAAATGTTCATGATATTCAACAAAAATGTTCACACAAATTACCAGCTCCTCTAGGACACAGCAAAGGCAGTACTCACAGGCAAGTTTATAGCTCTGAGTTTGCACATTATCAAATTGGAAAGATCTGAAACCAACAATTTAATGAGGCAACTAAAGCTTTTTGAAAAAAAGAACAACAAGCCAAACCCCAATCCAGTAGATGGAAGCAAATAAAATTAAATCCGAATTAAATGAATTAGAGTCCAAAAAAAAAAAACTATAGAAAGAATTAACAAAACAAAGAGATGGCTCTTCAAAAAAATAAAATTGACAGACCCTTAACAAATCCTATGGAATGGAAAAAAGAGAACACACCCACATAAACAAACTCAAGAGAGTACAATGGAAATATAACTACAGAAACAACCAAGATTCATAATATATAAGGGGATACTTCTCAAACCTTTATACTAATAAGTTTGAGAATCTAAAAGATACGGACTAGTTTCTAGCAAATATTGACATGCCCAAACTTAACCAAGATGATTTAAAACCACAGACCCATATGAAGCATCGAAATAGAGCAGCAATAAGAGACCTCCCACCCAAGAAAAGTTCAGGACTGGATGGATTTACAGCTCAATTCTACAAGGCCTTCAAAGCAAAACTCACACCAATACTTCTCCATCTCTTTAATGAAATGCAGAGCAAAAATTCACTATCACACTCTTTTTATGAAACCAGCATAACCCTCATCCCCAAACCAGGCAGGGACTCATCAAAAAAGAGAATTATAGACCTATTTTTTGATGATTATTGACAGAAAACTTCTCAACAAAATGTTGGCCAATCGACTTCAACAAGTCATGAAAAGAATCATACACCATTATCAAACAGGATTCATTTCAGGGATGCAAAGCTGGTTCAATATATGCAAAACAATATAATTCATCACATTAACAAGAGCAAGGATGAGAACAACATAGTTATCTCAATAGATGCAAAAAAAGAAACATTTGACAAGATCCAACAGCCCTTTATGATGAAGGCTTTCGAAAACTAGGAATCCATGGAACATTCATCAATATAATAAAGGCTATATATGACAAACCTGCAGCCAGCATTATACTTAATGGTGAAAAGTTAAAGCCATTTCCTCTAAATTCAGGAATGAGACAAGGGTGTCCACTCTCCCCACTCCTCTTTAAACTAGTATTAGAATGCCTAGCTACAGCAGTAAGAGAAGAGCACAGCTGAAATTAGGAAAGCACCCCCTTTTGTAATAGTTCCACAAAAAATAAAATACTAGGAGTGAACTTAACAAAAGAGTCACCTTCACAGGAACTCTATGACAAAATCTTTAAAACCTGAGAAAGGAAATTAAAGCAGAACTAAGCAAAGGGAAAAACCTCCCATGCTCCTGGATTGGGAGGATTAACATCGTGAAAATGACAATACTGTCAAAGGCTAAGTATAAATTAAATGAGATACCTATGAATATTCCAACCTCATTCTCCAATGAAATAGAACAGGCAATCCAAAAATTCATATGGAACAATAAAAGACCCCGATGTCAGTATAATTTGTGGAGGGGAAGGGGAAAAACAAGTCATTTAAATAAGGATACAGGTGGACCCGTTGCAACAATGAGAAGTACACATTCTCATGTCGAAAACGAACTTTACAACTTTGGTGGGGGGGGAGGTTTGGGTGGGGGGGGCGGGGGAGGCTGGGAAGGGATAGGAAGGGTTAAAAAAAGGAGGAGGCTACAACGCTTGATAAGAAATGTACTCACTATCTTGCCCATGTAATGGTAATCCCTCTGTACAGTATTTTCACAATAAAAAAATAAAAATATAAAAAAAGAATAAAAGACCCCGAATAGCAAAAAAAAAATCCTGAGTAGAAAGAGCAGTGCTGGAGAAAGATCAATACCAAAATTCAAACTCAACTACCATAGAAAACTCTCCTCTACTCAAACTCTACTCTACTCAAATTCTACTCTACCATAGAAATTCAAACAGCTTGTACTGGCACAAGAACCGACCTGAGGACCAATGGAATAGGACTGAAGACCCAGAAATGATCCCACCGACCTATAGCCACCTAATTTTCAGTAATTGAGCTAAAGAACTATATTGGAAAAAAGATAACCTTCTCAGTAAATGGTGTTTGCAAAATTGGTTAAACACTTGTAGAAAACTAAAACTAGATCCATATATATCACCCGCACCAGAATCAACTCCAAAATGGATCAAATATCTCAAAATAAAAGCAGACTCCCTGAAAACATTACTGGAAGGAATAGGAGAAACTTTAGGGTTCCTTGGCACAGGAACCCTAATAGAGATCCAGAAGCACAACAAATCAAAAAAAGTTTGGACAAATGGGATAGCATGAAACTGCAGAGCTTCTGCAAGGCAAAGGACATAACTAGCAAGATCAACAGAAAGCCCAAGGACTGGGAGAATATTTTCACTAGCCATACAAAGGACAAGGATCTCATATCTGAAATATACATAGAACTCAAAAAACTAAATCCCCCAACAACAAATCCTCAAAGAAACAACTGTCTGATTAACAAATGGGCTACAGACATAAAGAGAGACTTCTCTGAAGAGGAAATACGTATGGCCAATAGACATCAAGAAATACTCAACCTCTCTAGCCATTAAAGAAATGCCAATCAAGACAATGCTAAGATTCCATCCACCCCAGCTAGAATGACTATAATCAAGAAATCTTGTAATAACAGGGAACCCTACTGCATTGATGGTGGGAGTGTAAACTTGTTCAACCACTCTGGAAAGTAGTATGGAGGTTCCTCAAAAGACTCCACATACAGCTCCCTTATGACCCAGTAATCCCACTTTTGGGCATTAACCCAAACGATCAAAGACAAGGTCATACCAAAGCTACCAGCACAGCCATGTTTATTGCAGCATTAATCACCATAGATATGGAACCAACACAGATGCCCTTCAGTAGATGAATTGATCAAGAAAAAAAGAATGATATTGCCCCATTTGTTAGGAAATAGAAAGACTTGGGAAAAATTATATTAAGTGAAGTAAGCCAGGCCCAAAGAAACATAGGTCCCATTGTTTCCCTTATTTGCAATATCTAGTATATGTCTGTGTCAATAAGAAAAGGTCAGACAAGTTGATATTAGGGAAATGAACCCCAAAATAAGTATTCAAATGTTTTTTAAAATGTGATTGTTTCTAACATATTTATAAGATGATTTCTTTGTTGCTTTGTATGTACCTCCCTCACGGTATAAACCCTGCTTTCACTGTATTTGATGTTGGTTTAATTTGTAGAGGGTAAGGGGAAAAATAAATCGTTTAACTAGGGATACAGGTAGACCCATTGCAACAATGAGATGTACAAGTCATTATGTCGAAAAACGAATTTTAAAATTTCGGTCGGGGGTGGGGGCAGGATCTGGTATGGGGGTTGGTGGGGTATGGGAAGGGATGGGAAGGGTAAACAAAGGAGGAGGCAACAATGCTTGATAAGAAATGTACTCATTATCTTGCCCAAGTAATTGTAACACCTCTGTATGGCATTTTCACAATAAAAATGTGATATATCTCTATCTATATATCTATCTATCTATAGATATAGATCTATCTATCTCTATCTATCTATCTATCTATAGATAGATACATAGATACATAGATATTTACATAGATATATATATAGATAGATATATACATACATATAGATAGATATAATTATATAAAATGTTATTCTATGTCTCCGTCAGAAAGAATAACATTGCCTCTTTCATTAGGAAATGGAAAGACTTGAAAAAAATTGTATTAACTGAAGTAAGCTAGGCCCAAAGAAATATACATCCCAAGGTTTCCCTTATTTGCAGTGACTAGTACATATCTAGGACAAGCAGAGAAAATCGAAGGCTATATACATAAGACCACATGAGATAATGTTAAGCAAAATGAACCCTAAGACGGGGTCAAGAGGTTTGTTTTCCTTTCTTTCAAGTGTTATTAATGTACTTACAATGCACTATGTGATTCTTTAGTTTCTATTGTACGTCCTTCCCCGATGGTATAACCTCTGTTTCCACTGGATTTTATGCTGGTGTTCTGCACCTTGTATAAACATTTTTGTAATTTGGGGAGGGGAAGGGATATTACAGAACCGCTTAAAATGGGGATGCAGGCTGACCCATTGTGACAATGAGATGTATAGGACACTATACTGAAAATGAACATTACAAGGTCAGGGTGGGGGGTCTGGATGAGTTGGGAAGGCGGGGAGGGAAGTAATAGTAGGGGGAAAATAAAGGAGGAGGTAACAATGCTTACTATGAAAAGTGCTCATGTAACTGTAACCCTTCTGTACCCTACTCATGTAACTGTAACCCTTCTGTACATTTTTACAATAAAAAATTTAGAAAAATAAATAGTAGAAAATATGTTTATATATTATATAACATATATTTTATTATACTAGTTATATATTATAAAATATATGTATTAAAATGTTTCAGATCTACTATATATTTTACATATATATAATATATACACATTTTATACAGATTTATTTATATACTTTATATACGCTTTATACATATATATGTAGAACTTTGGGAAGCACAGTGCCAACTGTCTGCCAGGAAACCATGCTGTGTAAAGGTCAAGCCCTCCTTTGCCATTTTTAGTGGACATTAGCACAGGTTCTTGCAAGTTTGTGTACAAAATTTCCTGGTGTTGGCTTTGGTGGATTCTGGGTATTTACAGGCTGACTTCTCCCACAATCTCCTAACCTCACATACCCACTCAAGTTGTCTGGAATTGAAAAGCTGAAAATCACTTGATTTCCTTAACTAGGGTAAAATACAAATCTATTGCCTCAGTTCACGTGGTGCATCATGCACGTAACAATGAAATGGATTTGTTGCTGTCGTCCCTGATCCTGATAGGTTACCTGGGGGAACTGGAGAAAAGCTGGATGGGATCAGGCAGGGAGGGGCATGGGAGGAGCAATGGCTGCCCACGTTGTGTTAGACACATCCCTGAAGAGCTCTGCTAGAGCCTCCAAGCAGACAGAAGGAGCAAAAGGAGCAAGCTAAAGGTGAGGTTAAGACGAACATGGGTAGCTGAGGTTGGTTCCAGTGGGACCCCATAGGGCAAGGGATACCTCCTAAATTGTCTAGTGTCCTTCTGTCCTTGGGTTGTGGGGGATCTGCTCCCAGTGTGTGCTCCACCACGGGCAAGAGGCCTGCCCCAACTTCTCTCTGCTCTTCTGCCCCTATTATAATTGAGTGGCTCAGACCTGTAGGGACTCACGCTACTCTGCCTAAAGCTCCTACTTGTCTACTCCTAATCCCAGGCATATTCTTTCTGGCCTTCTTTATTATTTGTTATCTCTAAAGAGAACCATGCTTTTTCCTCTAGGGGATAGCCATTCCTCTCTGCCCAATCAGTGGCAGGCTTTTTCCATCTGTCTGCTCACTGAGTGGAAAGGCCTGGTCTACGCAAAACGGAAACCATTTCCCTCCATGTTGCCTGCCTAGGAACCCAGTGAACACTACAGGCCTCTGCTGGACTGAATGAGGCAGGTGGAATGAAGGAGGCACCAGAGACACAAAGCTGGCATTCCTAGATTGTGTTCAGTGTAACCAGCCCCCACACTGGATGATGATTGGCCATCCATAGGGAATAGACACACAGAGCAAATCATTTCTCAATTAGGCAAATCATCTGGAAGCGGTTTTTCATTGTGTGTAATGTAATGATTTTTCACGTAATAATGTAATGATTGCTTATTCAAGTCAGTTTGGGCCTTAATTACAACATAAATTTCTGATTAATTACCAGCAGGGATACTCATCAGGTTATACAGCATTATCCCCTTCAACATTACCTTTGCTTGTAGATATTTTTGTACTTATGCCACCTGTGATTGGCAAGGTGTGTGCAGGTGAACTGATGGTTAACAGTCCATCGAGGTCCCACCTCTACAGGATACACCAAGCATTACCCTTCTGCAGACCAAATCTATAGATCACACCTATCTCTGGTATGAAGTGAGCTTCAGAGAAACAGTGGAGCCTTTTAGCAAGGCTGCTGCCAGCAAGGAAGAGCTAACAAAGCAGGCCTACTGCAGGCTCAGCATTGGCTATAATCTGGGATCCTGGATCTTGGGAGAGCTTTGTCCAATTCTCCAGGGAACTATGTCTTCCTAGTAGTCATTTGCTTGTAACATAGCTCACCATGTTTTTAATTGAATGTCCAAAGAATGTGGCCATGAGTCTGGAGTCTGGAACTTGGTATGTTCCATGAAGAAAGGCTAGGGATCCGCGCCAGTGGACTTCCCAGATGTTGGCTTTCTGCTTCCCTTCCCTCCCCTGCCCTGTGCTGCCCTGACCTTTTCTTTCTCTTCCTTCCACTCCCTTTCTTTACTGTTCCCTTCTTTTTCTTCTTCTCCCTCTCTCCTCCCTTCCCATCTTCTCCTCTACCCCTAAACAGAAAATCAAAATTCACTAAATAATGATACCTCCTGCCCTTTCCCCAGCCCTTGACAGTTACCATTTCACTTTCTAAGAATTTTTCAATGCTAGTTACCATATGTGAGTGAAATCATACAGTAACTCAAGCTTAGTACATTGACAAAGTATCCTCAAGGCTTGTCTGTTTCAGACCTACATGACACAAGTGATGCACACATGACCCATAGGACTATGTATACATTGTGTGTGAGTATGAATTTGTATATGTGTGGCTCATTCATGGTTCATACATGGTTGTGTGTCAGTATTTATATGCGTTTGTGTGTATAAATTATTATTATGCACACATACATACCATGTGAGTGAATGCATCACCATGATTGTGGTTCGGTTATATATTCCTGTGTTTTCACATACATGTCATTATTTATGCATATTCATAGATGTATATGCAAACATGTTTGTTGTTCCAACTGAAGATTGTCAGTTAATCTTTCCTGCTGTCTCCTGCACATTGTTGGCTGCATTAATGTTTCTGCATTAGTCATAGCATTGCTGGAACAGGGACTAATTAGCTTGCTCACTTTGGGTGAAATAAATATCTCAATGTGCAGAAACTCTTAAGAAATGTAATGTTCAAACTTTGAAAGGTACTTTGCACTAAAAGGTAATAAAGCACAGAAGTGCAAAGGCAAATCACTTGAGAAATGATTTTTGAAGCTTTCTGGGAGAGGGTGAGTGTCTGAATCTCCCTCCAAGTTAACAGTGCACTCTTGGGCTGTCTCACCTAACGACATTAGTACAAAACACACACACATGCCATCTTGGTCATTTATATCACAGTATCTTGAAATGTTTTTAGTTAGAAAATGCTTCTGTGTCTTTGGCTGAAGAACCAGAATGCTGAAAACCTATTTTATTAATTAACTAAGTTCCATAGTTCACATTTTCCTTGATTCTTTTCCACTCCAGCACCCATCTAGGTGACTACATTATGTTCAGCATCGTGCTTTCTTGATTGGACAGTCTCCTAGACTTTCCTTGCTTTTGGTAACTTTGACAGTTCGGAGGCATATTTGTCATGGGTTTTATAACACTGCCCTCAATTAGAATTTATCCAATATTCTTGTTACAATCTGATTGAGTTTGTGTGTTGGGTAAAAAAGTCACAGCAATACTTATTTTCAGCATCCATTGTATCATGAACCCAGGGAGTCGGCGTGGTGGGGCATAACTGTAATCCCACTACTCAAGGTGCAGAGCTAGGAGGGACTCTTCTATATGTAGATAGGTTTTTCTCCCTCATTACTTACCTATTCCATTACTTATTTCTTTGTATTTATACCTATGTATTGGAAATGCTGTGGGTTATAACCTGACATTGCTGTCTTTTTTATTTATCACTAGAAAATTCTGTCTATTGGTCAGTAGCAAGTCTGTGTATTGGGTCCTGTGTCCCACTGACTTCCTGGAGTTTTCTATTATTTTGCTAAGATCGTGTGTGTGTGTGTGTGTGTGTGTGTGTGTGTGTGTGTGTGTGTGTGTGTGTATGTGTGTGTGTGTGTGTGTGTGTGTGTGTGTGTTTTGTCCCAGCCCTAGACCTAGTCATTTCTACAAGGAGTCTGGCTCTCCCCCATTAAAAAAACAGTTTGTGAAACTGTAATATGGATTTTATATGTTCTCATTGATGCCAGAAGTTATTGATTCTATTTAACTGAGACATAATTTCTATATCTTTAGGTCTATGCCTTTTTAAAATTATCATTATAATGGTGATGTACAGAAAAGCTACAGATGTATAAGTCAGGTAATGAATACATTTTTTGGACAATATCTCCCCTTCCCTTACTTTCTCTGTTTTTCTCTCCCATCTCACCAACAAATTGTATAGTTCATTTTCAACATAGTGTTCAGTGAATTTGTATGACTACTGAATTTGTAGGACTTTTGTATGACATATTTTGCAAGTTGTGGGGTTTGAACTCAGGGCCTGGGCACTGTCCCTGAGTTTCTTTGTGTTCAAGGCTAGCATTCTACCACCTAATCCATAGTGCCACTTCTGGCCTTCTCTGAGTAGTTTATTGGAGAGCCTCATGGACTTGCTTGCCTGGGCTGGCTTCTTACTGTGGCCCTCACATCTCAGCCTCCTGATTAGCTAGGAGTACAGGTATGAGCCTTTGGCACCCAGCATCTATGACTGATTTTTAATGCTGGAATGGTGCTCTCTCTCTCTCTCTCTCTCTCTCTCTCTCTCTCTCTCTCTCTCTCTCTCTCTCTCTCTCTCTCTCTCTCTCTCTCTCTCTCTCTCACCCACCCACCCACCCACACACACACACACACACACACACACACACACACACACACACACACAGATTTCCTATGATGTAGATACTTCAGGGAAACGTATTCTAAAAATCTTTTTTTTAAATTGTGAACACACTGTACAGAGGAGTTACAATTACATGGGCAAGATAATGAATATATTTCTTATCAAGCATTGCAGTCTCCTCCTTTGTTTACCCTTCACATCCCTTCCCAGTCTCCCTCTGCCCCCCACCCAATCCTCCCCCCCACCAAAGTTATAAAGTTCGTTTTCAACATGACCACTTGTACTTCTCATTGTTGCAACGGGTCCACCTGTATCCTTAAACGACTTGTTTTTATAAGGATGTGCGCAAAGAAGAATTGAGAAGCTGTAACCATCCTGGCTGGGCTTATGGGAGAAAATACGAGATTCATGAAATGGAAAATCCTGGGAAATTTAGAGCTAGGAAGAGTGAAGCTGGCCAAACAAGGTGGCTTCCTACTGAATTTTGTAGTATTTATTTTTCCCAGTGGTTGGCAAGGGAGGGCCTCATCGTCAGGGGCACTAGAGACTTTGATTCCACTCATTTATGAATGGGACATTATACATGAATGAGACGTTTTAGTCTTAAACAAATGAAGTCATGGCCCTCTGTGGCTGCATTATATTTGAAAAGCGGATTTATTTGAAAACACAATCTGTGTAATTACAGGATAATAAATTATTAACTGAGAGGACTTTTTTACGGCTCTTGGTGATGTATCCTGCTATTTTTGCAATATTTTGTATGAGCATTCTAAGGTACTGTATGATTGATCTTCTTTCGAGAGTTTTCCTTCCCTCTTTCCAACTTCCTAACTTCCTAACTTTCTTCTCTTGTACTTGTTTTTGTGCCTTGAGCTGAAGAGCTGAAGGACAGTGCTCAGGCCCAGAGTTCAAGCCCCACAACCGACAAAAAGAAAAGTTTTCTGGAGAAGGATCTAAGCCTGGAGTCACAACTCTGTCAGCACGCACTGACCTCTGTCACTTGCTGACACCAGAGTGACAGGAAGCAAACAAGTATAAATTCCTCACTTAGTGCAAGCTTCAGGATCTTCATGTTCCCCTGTGCTCCCCTGCTTGCTTACATTCTGTTTTTGCCCATTTATTTACAAGTTTTGACCCAATTCTTCGTAATGGTATCTGGCAAGTCTCACATTTGGTAAGTAGGTGTTCAATCCCCTTTTCTCCTGGAAGGTGCATGCCTTTGTTTAAATCTCGGAGTATTTCATTGTTCCAGTGTCTCACCTCTATGAGAAGTTCAATGGAATAGTTGTGGGGATTTTTTCTTTTCTGCTTTTTGTAAGGCATGTGGCTTGAGCTCTGGGTCTGGGCACTGTTCCCGAGCTCTTTTTGTTCAAGATTAGCACTCTACCACTTAAGCCAAAGTGCCACTTCTGTTTTTTTTCTGAGTAGTTTATTGGAGATAAGAGTCTTACCAACTATCCTGCTTGTGTTGATCTTGAACTATGATCCTCAGATCTCAGTCCCTTGAGTAGCTAGGATTATAGATGTGAGCCCTGCATCCTGCTGAAGAAGTTTTTGACTTGCAATTTGTCTGGACATTTTTGTGCACATTTGTTTTGATGTTATTTGTGGTTTTCTTCTGGCTGGAAATTTTATGCAAATATTTCACTTACTTGTGTGAGAATTGCTTTGACACATTTATTAATCACAGAATAGGGTCTGGGAAAGCAAATTCCCAGCCCTAAGCTGTGTTTTCTTGTTTCTCCATGGTTCTCTAATAATTTACCTGCACATGGTCTCTCCTGAGTGACTTTCACTCTTGTGCTGTGAGTCTTCTGTCCGCAAGATGCTTCTCACATGAAGTGCACTCTCTCCTAGTCCATGAATGTTAGCACACAGCTCCCTGTGTAAAGGCACATTGAACAACACCCTCACAGGCCTGTGACTACCTGTGTACCATTCAGAACTGCAAGATCCATATCTTTCTAATCCAATAGACCTATTCCAGAATCGACTAAATAGCTGAAAAAGATTTAATAAACAGAATCATCAAAATTTGGCAAGAATAAACAAAAACATCACATTGCATTAGTGTAATTGGCTGGTGTGTCTGTCTCCACTACAAATTTATGACCTACAGCCAGGATTTATACTGCGCATTGGGGTGTAGCAGAATCCAATGTTTATCATTTTATAAGGACAGAAATCAAAAGATGAAACATAGAATGTCATGTGCTACTTCAGGAGAGGAAAAGAGAGAAAAGATGAATAGAAGATAGAATCACAAGGAGAAGAGCCCAGAGTCAGTATATCATCAGTCCCAGTCAACTAAGGAATGATGATTTATTGGAAGACCTGGCAGAGTTCTGCAAAAGCCGTTCTTTTTTATTATTTTAATAAGTTCTATTGTGAAAATACTGTACAGAGGGGTTACAGTTACATGAGCAAGTTAATGAGTACATTTCTTATCAAGAATTGTTGCCTCCTCCTTTTTCCCCCTCCCATCCTTTCCCTCCCACTTCCACAACTACACTCACCACTCCACCTCTGACTCCCCTCCACCTCACCCCACAAACACCTGCTGAAATTGTAAAGTTCGTATTTCAACAGTGTCTTCTACATCTCATTGTTGCAATGGGTCAACCTGTATCCCTATTTAAACATTTTGTTTTTTCCCTTCCCATCCTGAAATTATACCAGCATTAAACACAGTGAAAACAGGGGTTATACAGTGGGGAAGGGACATACAAAGCAACAAAAAACATCAGATGGTACCTTATAAATATATTAGAAAAAATAGAAAGAAAGAAAAAAATTACTTGTGTCCCTATCTTGGGGTTCATTTCGCTTAAAGTCATCTTAACTGGTAATATGTATATAGCTTTTGACCTTTTCTACATGTCCCAGACATATACTAGTTATTGCAAATAACTAGGTAAACCGTGGGACCTATGTTTCTTTGGGTCTGGCATACTTCACTTATTATAATTTTTTCTGTCTTTCCATTTCCTAAAAAATGGGGCAATGCCATTCTTTCTGATTTAGGTATAGAATTCCTTTATATATGTATATATATATATATATATGCATATATATGCATATATATACATACATATATGTATATTGTGTGTGTTTGTGTATCACATTTTCTTGATCCATTTATTTACTGAGGGGCATCTGGGTAGGTTCCATATCTTAGCCATGGTAAATAATGCTGTAATAAACACTAGTGCTGGTAGATTTAGTATGGTGTTGTTTGTGATCATTTGGATAAATGCCCAAAATTGAGATTTCTGGGTCATAGGGGAGATCTATGTGCAGTCTTTTGAGGAACCTCCATACTATTTTCCAAAGTGATTGAACAAGTTTATACTCCCACCAACAATACAGTAGGGTTCCCTTTTGGCCACATCTCCTCCAGCATCAGTTGTTATTAGAGTTCTTGATTATAGCCATTCCAACTGGGGTGAGGTGGTATCTCAATGTTATTTTGATATGCATTTCTTTTATGGCTAGAGAGGTTGAGCATTTCTTCATTTGTCTATTGGCCATTCTTCTTCACATAATAACAAAAGCACAAATAAACACAAAAATGAAGGATCCACACTTAAAACTGGTACCAATTTTAAAACAAAACTAGACAACAACCAAAGGCTGAGTTGGGGACTAACGGGTCCCCAGTACATCCCTACCAGAACTCTGTGCTGTTCTCACTCAGCAAGCTGAATCCAGAGTCTGCTGAATGAGCCTGCCATGCTCACCCAGAACTTCCCAACCTCAGAAAACATAGAACAGAAAACACACCAAAGTAAACTAGACAGACAAGTGGCCACAAAGACAAAATCAATTCTCAGTGAATGAGACGACATCCCACCACCATTCACTTACCAGGGGACTTGAACCCCACTCCCCTCCATTCACCTCTGGAGGATTTTTTTTTAGATTCTTGCAAACATTGACCTAGGGGCCTTCCAAAGTGGAGGAGAATTCCCAGTCATCTTGGGGCAAGGGAAAAATGTCCCTAGCAGTGGTCCCCTAAGACTGACAGATTCTCCCCCATGCTCAGACCCCCTGAGCCAAGGCCTGAGGCTGAGATCTAACTGGGGCCACTTGCAGGTGGTCAGTGGCAGTTTCATCATTGACAAAAAAGCAAGTTACCAAAGCAGAACCAGCAGTTTTTGTTTTTGTTTTAAACGAAGTAGGACAAAGTCTAGGGGTGTCTCGGGAGTAGACTCACTTTGCCCCATATTTTTCCTGTAAAATAAATCCAATTACAAATATGGCAAGCAAAAGCAAAAGCACAATGAGACACAGACAGACATGATTATACACAGAATGAGGAGGGATACCCAAACCAAAAGTTACTTTTTAAGTAAGCTCCCATCCAACTAGGACTGCTAGGACTGGTGGAATTGAGGGGTCCAGGCGTCCCTGGACCTCCTCAGCCGTAGCGGACTCTGCTGCGTCCAGCCTCACCCTACTTTTGGCCTCACTCTGGCGCCTTCTCTACCTAGGTTGCCCGCATTTACCTCGAGGCTTTTCTCGGAACTTCTCTCCAACATCCAAGTGCTCACACACTGTCCTACCAGTCAAAGACTTCAATCCCCCTCAGGTTGGAGTGGCTAAGAGCTCTATCCTGGACAAGCCCCCATTAAATGTAGTAGGAAGACCCCCTACTCAGGGCAGGCAAGCCCACCTAATCTTCCGGAGTGACAGACTCCACCACAACAAAGTTGTTAATAAGGAAGAAACTTTATTGAGGTTCCTACATTCCTACAATGACCAGCCAGGGCCTCAGCACAGGCTCAGGAGCTGATACTGTGACCCCGAGTGGCCCCCATTCTTTGGTTTTTAAAGACAAAATCCGTAAGGTCAAGCCTGGTCAAGCACAGGTGACCAATGGGATCATAACACACACAAAGGATTATATGGTCATACCAGACCACACACAGTTGGGTAATAGGTCGAGTTTACTGTAAGCATGTGCAAAAGGCAGGGTTTACCATAAAGCATGTGGTGTCACCAGTTGGTGCCAGATTGTAACCTATCTGTTTTATGGGTCAGTCCTTAACTGAACAATCAAGGCGGGTTAGGTTGTTAAGGGGAGAGGGACCTAGAGGCATTCTTTCCATTCCAAGAACTGGGCTAGTTGGAGCCAAGGTCAAGTTAACCTTGTTTAGAGGGTTTTTTTTTCTCTAAAATCCCTAAAACAAAGGCAAAGCCAGGAAAGAAGCTGTACCAGCTCGAGTCTCCTCTCAGGGCATATTTCAGTATATATGTGAGAATAAAAGTAGAAAACTTGAAGGGATAGGTGGGGTTGGTGTAAGGGAAGGAAGAAAAGTGGAAAGTTTGACAATGATCCAGATGTGTTGTACATTCAAGTGTACATACACTCTATTCAACATACATACATACATACATACATACACTCTATTCAACACTGACATGATGAAGCAAAACCCTTTTGGACTACTAGCTGAAGATTAAAAATGTTTTGTTTTAATATTAACAGACCAGAAGCATAAACCTTTAAAGATAAATAAGAGGATAGCATTGACATATTGGTGAGGATGTGCTCTTTTCAATACAAAATTTAATAAGTGTCAAGTCTGCTGCAAATGTAAATTTTATTTGCCAATTCTTTTTGCAAATTGCTTAAAATATAAAGAACCAAATTCCAATATCCCTTCACTTCCAAAAAAATCTTATAGATCTTTACGTTTCTCAGTTGTTTCTAAATATCTTAATGTAATGCACTATTGGAACTAATTTCATTCCACATTTTAATTTAAATTTAAAATCATTAAAGTCTTTTAAAAGCCTCTCACTCCGGCACAGGTATGGATAAAGAACTGATGTGGTCAGAAGCAGAATTATTCAGAAGACTGTAAATGGATGCTTACCTAGTTTCCTCTCTGCTGGATCATAGAATACAAACTGTCCTAATTGAAAAAAGTTAGCCTTCCCAGGTTTTCTGCATATAAATATTCCATCAACATTTTGTTATTAGAGGATTATTCATGATTAGCTATATGTTGATTGATAATGACTGAGCATGAGAGAAAGGTGAGGGAAAACCATCTACACTTCAGTGAGGTTCTGACTTGTGTTTCACAAAGTGTTATGAAAGCTCTCCATGAGAAATCTAGCAGCTGCATTTCTAAAAAGTCCTTGTGTGCTTACACTTTCTGATACTGTCTCAATTCAAGTACTTCTCCTTGGAGTTCCATACTATTCAATGATGCTGTATGAGCTCCTTGTTTTGCAGACCGGTCTTGGTGATAAAATTTGTGCTTTTCAAAATTGCTCTCCCTATTCCATCCACAAAATGTGGACAAAAATTATCTGAAAAAATTGTATCTGTTGATAGTGCATATACTTTTATTTTTCATTACAAACATAGAATGTAGTAAAAATTTTCATAGCAATTACTCTGCACTAGTTTGTGGGCAGATTCTAATGTAAATAATATGCTGTGTTCACGTAGAGAATTAGTCCAAATTTTAATATGCCTGTGGTCCTAAAACCAATACCCTACTGATATTGAGTGACAAATACAACTTCCTATAAGTATAGAAGTTTTCATTGTATCTTTTTAATATATATTTTTATTGTAAAGATACTGTATGGAGGGGATACAGTTACATTAGTAAGGTAATGAGTACATTTCTTTATTTTTCCTCTATTGTCGTTCATGGGGCTTGAACTCTGGGCCAGAACGCTGTCCTCAGCTCTTCAGCTCAAGGATAGCACTCTACCACTTGAGCTACAATGCCACTTCCTGTTTTTTTGGTGGTTTATTGGAGATAAGAATTTCTCAGGGACTGGGAAGGTGGCTCAGTGGTAGAGTGCTTGCCTTGCATGCATGAGGCCCTGGGTTCGATTCCTCAGCACCACATAAGCAAAAAGAAAAAAGCCGGAATTTCTCGGATTTCCTGCCCGGTCTGGTTTTAAATCCCGATCCTCAGATCTCAGCCTCCTGAGTAGCTAGGATTAGAGGCCTGAGCCACCTGTGCCCAGCATGAGTACATTTCTTATTGAGCACCCTCTCCTTTGTTTTCCCCCTACCATCCCTTCTCTTCACACCTCCCCAACTTATCCCTCCACCCCCTCTTTGATAGAGTGTCTTGTACATATCATTGTTACAATGGGTCAACCTGTATCCTTTCCTCACATCTTAAATGAAGAAATGCTGGCTTGATTTATGCTGATTCTACTTGTGTAGACACATGTAAAATCACTCACCAAGTCCAAGAGCACATCATTTTTTGTCAGTTGGTATAGTTGTGTTCTACACATTTATTGACAGGTTACAAATTATTCTCAAACTTTAATACATTAAAAATACTTTCTTCTTTTCTTATTTTCTTGGCCAGGAAATCAGCCAGACCTCAGTCAGCATTTCTCTCATAGGACTTTTCACATGGGTTGGTTAAATGTTGATCTGAGGTCCAGTCTTCTGAGGACTCACTCATCTGCTTAGGAATTGATGCTGTCTGTTGGAAAAGAGCTCAAGGAAGGATGCCATTTAGAGCCTTATAACTTTATTTTTTTATTGTGAGAATACTGTACAGAGGAGTTACAATTACATGGGCAATATAACGAGTACATTTCTTATCAAGCATTGTTGGCTCCTCTTTCTTTCCCCTTCCCATCCCTTCCCATCTTCCCCCTACACCCGGTCATCCCTCGACCCACCAAAGTTGTAAAGTTCATTTTTCGACAAAACAACATTGAGATTCCACCTCACCCCAGTTAGAATGGTTATAATAAAGAACTCTAATAACAACAGATGCTGGAAGGGATGTGGACAGAAGTGAATCTTTCTACATTGTTGGTGGGAGTGTAAACTTGTTCAAACACTTTGGAAAGCAGTATGGAGGTTCCTCAAAAGACTCCACATAGAGCTCCCCTATGACCCAGCAATCCCACTTTTGAGCATTTACCCAAATGATCACAAACAAGACCATACTAAAACTACCAGCACAACTATGTTTATTGCAGCATTATTTACCATAGCTAAGATAGGGAACCAACCCAGATACCCCTCAGTAGATGAATGGATCAAGAAAATATGGTATATATACACAATGGAATTCTATGCCTCCATCAGAAAGAATGGCATCGCCCCATTTGTTAGGAAATGGTAAGACTTGGAAAAAAAATTATATAAAGTGAAGTAAGCCAGGCCCAAAGAAACATAGGTCCCATGGTTTCCCTTATTTGCAATAACTAGTATATGTCTGAGTCAAGCAGAAAAGGTCAGATAAGTTGATGTTAGGGGAATGAAGCCCAAGATAAGTATTCAAATGTTTTTTTGCCTTTCATGAAATTGTTTTTAACATTTTTATAAGATGATTTCTATGTTGCTTTGTATGTTCCTCCCCCACGGTATAACCCCTGCTTTCACTGTATTGATGTAGGTATAATTTGTGGAGGGGAAGGGAAAAAACAAATCGTTTAACTAGGGATATAGGTGGACCCATTCCAACAATGGAATACCCTTTACAAGGGTATTTTCCTGCTACTTTGGTTGTTGAGAGTGTCTATAAGAGCAAGCATTCTGTAGGGAGCTGGGAGACACCATATGTTCTTTACTTACTGATTCCTAAGTGACTTGTACTGCATTTTGCAAGTCGAATCTGTCAAAACCTACCAGTTTTAAGAGATAAGAGGAGTGGTAAAAGAACTCATGGAGACAAATACATTTTCAACATATTTTGTTCCAAGCATTCCATCTAAGGCATAGTCAACAACTAGTGAAACTTGTGTTGGCTGTAAATATGTGTCTTTCTCCATGTGTGCATGTATACATGTGTATATGTATGTGTGAATTTGTGTGTATAGTAACATACATGTGTACATATATAAGGGCATATACACACATATATGCATATATAAATAAATATACATATGCAAATATATGTACATATATATAAATCAGTGTTCAGTGATTTAATCAATAGTTCCCAGCACATTGTCATTCTCTCAAAGTATACATGATAAACTGCTCTGAGGAGCTGTGCTCTATGATGGGTATCCTTTGTTCTCACTTGCCCCATTACCTTGTTTTTCATCCCTGTGAACAACTTCGGTCTACTTACCATAGGATAGCTTTGTTTTCATTACATGTAGTTACTTACTGATAATCAAAGAAAAAGGTTGTTTGTAAAAGAAAAAGAACTTTTACGTCACAAGTTAAAATATCTTATCTATCCCAATGATTCCTATGAGATAAAATTTATAATAGAAGAAAAGTAAAAAGGAATTCCTAGATCTGTTGTTTTGCCATTTAGAATGGCAAAGAATAAAATCACATCACTCTTATAATTCTTAAAAAATGCAAGGGAAACTGTTGGTCCCTATCATGTTCCCACAAAACCAGTGAATTCTGAAGGATAATAGACCAGCAGAAATTCTAAGTAGCAGACATGGAGCATGAAAGAGAAAGACCATGAATGGAAAGGGTGAAAGAGAGAAGTACAATAATACTGAAAGTACATAACAGATAAACAAGTGCTGTATGAGAATATTGATACTGCTATCTTTAGACTTTACATGTACATTTGAAAGTATTTGATGTATGATAACCAATCAACATAAAATATAAAATGATTTTGATAAAAAATAAAAATGATGAGTCCCTGCCTGGTTTTAGGATGAGGGTTATGATGGCTTCATAGAATGTGTTCGGTAGTGAACTTTCTCTTTCAATTTCATTGAAGAGTTGGAGGAGTATTGGTGTGAGCTCTGCTTTGAAGGCCTTGTAGAATTCTGCTGTAAAACCATCTGGTCCTAGACTTTTCTTAGATGGGAGGTCTCTTATTGCTGTTTCTATTTTCAATGCTTGATATGGGCCTGGAAAGACTTGGAAAAAATTATATTAAGTGAAGTAAGCCAAGCCCAAAGAAACATAGGACCCATGGTTTCCCTCATTTGCAATAGTTAGTATATGTAATGTATAAGTCAAGCAGAAAAGGTCAGATAAGGTGATGTTAGGAAAATGAACCCTAAGATATGTATTTAAATGTTTTTTTTTCTTTCATACATTTGTTTCTAACTCATTTATATGATTATTTCTTTGTTGCTTTGTATGTCCCTCCCCCACAGTATAACCCATGCTTTCACTGTATTTGATGTTGGTATAATTTGTGGAGGGGAAGGGGAAAAACAAGTCATTTAAATAAGGATACAGGTGGACCCATTGCAACAATGAGAAGTACAAGTTGTCATGTTGAAAACGAACTTTACAACTTTGATGGGGGGGTGGGGGGAGGATTGGATGGGGGGGAGGCTTGGAAGGGATGGGAAGGGGAAATAAAGGAGGAGGCTACAATGCTTGATAAGAAATGTACTCATTATCTTGCCCATGTAACTGTAACCCCTCTGTACAGTTTTTTCACAATAAAAAAATAAAAAATAAATGAAAATAAAAATGACTCAGAAGAAATTATAAGTGCAAATACAATCTTCCCAGAAGAAATCTCTCAGAGACTTTGAGAAATCTCTCATGATTTTGAAGAGGATAAAGTGGCTGAAGTTAGTATAAATTTAGAAGTATGACAATTCACAAAAATATAAAAAGATATTCATATATTTCATTATATAACTCAAAGCAGAAAGCAAATGTTGTTTAGATGATTTTTTAAAACACAGTCTTTCAGGAGCTGGGAAGGTGGCTCAATGGTAGAGTGTTTGTCTTGCATGCATGAGGCCCTGGGTTTGGTTCCTCAGCACTACAGAAGTAGAAAAAGATGAAGGCTCAAATGGTAGTGCTAGCCTTGAGCTGAGGGACAGCACCCAGGCCCCAGAATTCATGCCCCATGACCAACAAAATAAAAATCAACAAAACAATGCTGGGTGCCGGTGGCTCGACTGTAATCCTAGCTATGCAGGAGGCTGAGTTCTGAGAATCACAGTTGAAAGCCAGTCCGGGCAGGAAAGTCCGTGAGACTTTATCTCTAATAAACCACTAGAAAACCAGAAGTGGTGCCATGGCTCAAGGTCTAGAGTGCCACCCTAGAGCTGAAGAGTGCAGGGACAGCACTCCGGCCCAGAGTTAAAGCCTCACGACTGACAAAAACAAAAAACACAAAAACAGTCTCTCACTTTTGTGGTCTCAACTCTGTAATACCGCCGCTTCCGACGAGGGCTAAGATTTTGGGTGTGGACATTTATCATCCCTCCTGATTCAGACTGTACTTGATAATTTATTTAATAAATATTTTGTTCTTAATTTTCTTCTTTGTAAACTCACATGCACCTATAAAAAATCTTTGGCCATCCCAGTAAGCTTCTCAAAGTACCTCCTGATGACAACTTATAAAAAGTTGTATTATATTACAAAAAGGGAAACAATGCAACAAATAAAGAAAACCAAAAGTTAAATATTAATGATTAATAAAATAAAAAACCAAACAATTACCAGTGTATTATTTTCTCATATTCCTGTGCATTTAAAACTGGCTAAGATTATGATGTTCAAAAAGAGGCTTTTGTTTTGGTTTTTATTTTGGGTCCAGTCGTGGGCATGAACTCTGAGCCTGGGCGCTGCCCCTCAGCTCTTCAGCTCAAGGCTAGCGCTCTACCACTTGAGCCACATCACCACTTCCGGCTTGTTGTTTGCTTATGGGTGCTGAGGAATCGAACCCAGGGCCTCAAGCATGCAAGGCAAGCGCTTTACCACTGAGCCACCTTCCCAGCCCCTCAAAAAGAGTTTTATGGGCTATGAGTAGTCTTTAAAATTACCACTAAGATTACTTTTTATGGCTCATCTCATCATTTGTATATGGCTTATATCATCATTTGTTCCTCACTAACATGTTAAGTAAGGAAGCCCTAAAAATTTAAAGAAACTATATGGTTAACAAAGTCTTAACTCTTCACTCTGCTTCTTTACTCAAAGACTTTGCAATTTCTTATTGGTAATGTTTGTATAAACTCTGAAAGGTACATAATTAGTACCATATGTCTGCTACCATAAGCCTTAAATACTTTATAGAAAAGTTTATGACCAGCCAAACAGTCCTAATTTTGGCATATATATGCAAATTCCCAAAATTAAATACATTTAAAACTTAACAAACCTTAACACTTGCTGCAGTGTTCATTATGACAGGTGCCTTGTATAGAATAAATGAATTTCTCCTCTTACACATCTCTTGAACAACAAATATCTGGAATTATTTTGTTTTTGACATGCCAATCTTGACTTTATTCTTAAATGTGTGCTTATGTAAGAAATACATGGTTTTAACAGTTTGTTGTATTGCTAAAAAAGAAGAAGAAGAAGAAGAAGAAGAAGAAGAAGAAGAAGAAGAAGAAGAAGAAGAAGAAGAAGAAGAAGAAGAAGAAGAAGAAGAAGAAGAAGAAGAAGAAGAAGAAGAAGAAATACATGGTTCTAAAATTTCACAAGAATTCTTTTGAACTTACTTTTTTTTTGAATTGTCTAGTTTAAGAAAATCAATTACACTTTATATATAAAAAATGTTCTGTGCTCAATTAGGCAGCAAATACGCTAAAATTGGAACAATACAGAGAAGATTAGCATGGCCCCTGAGCAAGGTTGACATGCAAATTAGTGAAATGTTCCATATTTTTGCAACAACAGATGCTGGAGAGTATGTGGCCACAGGGAACTCTACTGCATTCTTGGTGGGTATGTAAACTTGTTCAACCACTTTGGAAAGCAGTATGGAGGCTCTTCAAAAGACTCCATATAAAGCTTTCCTATGACCCAGCAATCCCACTTTTGGGCATTTACCCAAATGATCACAAACAAGACCATACTAAAACTACCAGCACAGCTATGTTTACTGCAGCATTATTTACAATAGCTGATATAGAGCCAACCCTGATGCCCCTCAGTAGATGAATGGATCAAGAAAATATGGGTGTACATACACAACAGAATTCTATGCCTCCATCAGAAAGAATGGTATCACCCAATTTGTTAGGAATTGGAAAGTCTTGGAAAAATTTTATTAAGTGAAGTAAGCCAAGTCCAAAGAAACATAGGTCCCGTGGTTTCCCTTATTTTCAATAACTAATATATGTCTGGGATAAGCAGAATAATTCAAAAGCTATGTGCATATGAGCAGATAAGATGATATTAAGGGAAATGAACCCAAAGACAGGGACACAAGTATGTTTTTTCTTTCTTGTTATTGTTTCTAATGTACTTATGATGTGCAATATGATTTTTTTTGTTTCTGTATATGTTCCTCCCGCACGCTATAACCCCTGTTTTCATTGTATTTGAAGTTGGTACACCTACATCCTGTGTATACGTTTCTCTAATTTGACGAGGAGAAGGGAAATACAAAATGGTTAAATAGGGATACAGGTTAACCCATTGAATCAATGAGATGCACAAGACACTCTGCTGAAAAATGAACTTTACAATTTAGGCAGGGGAAGGGGGAAGGGGAGCGTATTTGTGGAGGTGGGAGGGAAGGGATGGTGGGAAGAGGGAACAATGCTTGTTAGGAAATGTACTCATTATTTGCTCTCATAAATGAGACACCTCTGTACAGTTTTTTTATAATAAAAATCATATGAAAATGTTCTTATGTCGTGGTAGTGTAAAAATATCAGGGACAGAATAATGAAGGAATGTTGTAGACTGAGGTGAAGTCCATATGAAAATGTGCAAAACTGATAAAACGTAAAAGTATCAGAGCAGTATATTGTGTTTTACATCATTTAGGTTACATTGAAAAAATATGGAAGACCTAGAAGAATGAATTTTCTTTTTGATATCCTATCATAATTCCTTAGCAGGATGAACTCTTTCCTCATTGTTGTAGAGGCATCATCAGATGAGAGGAACTGAATTTTTTTGTTGGCTTCCTTACATTTATTTGTCAGTTTGAAATCTGAACTACTAGTTTATGTCTGAGACAAGAAGAAAAGGTCAGATAAGTTGATGCTAGGTGATATGAACCCCAAGATAAGTAGTCAAACGTTTTTTTTTCTTTCTTGCAATTGTATCTAACATATTTATAAGATCATTTCTTTGTTGCTTTGTATGTCCCTCCCCCACGGTATAATCCCTGCTTTCATTGTATTTGATGTTGTTATAATTTGTGGAGGGGAAGGGCAAAAACAAACCGTTTAAATAGTGATATAGGTGGACCCATTACAACAATGAGATGGACAAATTGTTATGTTGAAAAACGAACTTTACAACTTTGGCAGGATGGCGGGGGGCGGGGGGGAGTTGAGGGGTGGGAAGAGGAAACAAAGGAGGTAGCAGCAATGCTTGATAAGAAATGTACTAATTGCCTTGCCAATGTAATTGTAACCCCTCTGTACAGTATTTTCACAATAAATTTTTTTAAAAAAAAGAAAGTAAGGGAAATTAGACACACAGGCTTTGGAAAGTGTAAAGTCTGCTCCTGGATGGCAAGCAGACTCCACCCTCCTTGCAGCAAATTTTCTACCCAGTACTTGCGTTATCTAGGCATGCAGCAAATTTTCTACCCAGTACTTGCGTTATCTAGGCAACTGGCACACATGGAAGAGGTCACATCTGCATCTGCTGAGGTCACATCTGAATTTGATGTGGCCACAACTTTCTCCGCCCATACCTTAGATAAGGCCTACCCCAGGCCCAGATGCCCTTTCTCTGCTCTTTTCTAGCTCTTTCTCAGCTCTTTCCTTCTCTTCTCTTTCCCAGGTCTCTTCTATTTCCTAGCTCTCTCTTTCCCACCTTTCCCAGGTGCTCTCTTTTCTAGCTATTTTCTCTCTTATTCCCAGCTCTTCAAGCTCTCTTTCCCAGTCCTTTCCCCACCACGCTGAGGACCAAGATGGCCTGGTGTCAGCCGGAATGATGAATAAACCTACTCCTTACCTGAACACCACGTACATACTGCTGTACTTCCTTAGCTACCTCTTTTTAAAATCCTAACAGAAAGTGACCATTTAGGATGAATGATATTTGATTTTACAATCAGAAAAATATTTTAAAAATTATATAGATATAAAATACTCCAAAAGACTTATTCTATGAATCTACCCCTTAGAACAAATGATAAGAAGGTGGTTAATGTATTTTAGGATAATATATATATATATTCACATACCTATTTATGTTCACATAAATTTCACTTAAACAACAATCAAATGACTATATTTCTACCTTCTAGTTGGAATATACTTAAATCTCTAAAAATGACTATGCTGCTGCTATAAAGAGCAATTTCCCAATTGTCCTCCATAGAGGGCATCCACAACGTATTTTGTGATAGGGCCAAAGCCTGAGTCAAGAAACTTCCCAATGGTGTCCAGTGGGTAAACTGTTTTGATTTGGTTTAAAGAAAACTAAAAAGAAACATTATTAATACCTTGCTCTTTTGTGAGGTGGAGACCATCTATGAGAGAGAGTTCCTACCTTGCTCTTCAAAACAGTTGTAATGAAAAAGGAAGGGACAAGACTGTGAACTTACGATGCACAGACTTGAGTGTCATGCACTGAGAGTCAAGGCGGCCCATTAGTCGAGAAACAAGGAGTTGCAAGTCTAACCCACAAGACACGGCAACATCAGGCAGGCCATAGGCAGTGACAGTGAATTTGTAGCCCTATTCATTATTACTGCTGTCAGAATGAAAGAGGACCATCTTAAACGTCACGTTCTAGAGGCAAACAAAAGTCATGTGGTCAACAAGATGGAAGGAGGCAACAACTCAGCAGTGAAGTATGTTCTTTGTGACTCAAAAAAATCTTAAAAGCAGTCTCCATTTCTACAAGTTCAAAATTATTAAGGGAGAAATGTACAGAGATGATACCAAAACACAAAACTCACAACTACAGGTAGAAAGCAGAATTAGTAGAAAACTGCTGTTCAGCTTTCTAAAACTCAAGTGACTATCTGCTCAACCAGTGATCACTGGCTCAGTTCTTTGTTCTCAACCAAGACCCTTGATAGGAGAGAGAAGTAAACAGTCTGAAGCAGGCTGCAGCCCAGATATTAAACAGATCTGTCAACTGGGCTCCTAGCTTTCACCATGGTTCAAGTCTTTCTCTTGGATCCACTGGCCCTTCTGAACTCAGAAATTAACAGCTCTTTAATTTACTCTGGACAACCCTGGGTATTAGCAAATTTCCTATGAAGAGCCAGATAGTTAAATTTTTAGCTTTTGTGGGCTACATAATCTCTACTGCAACTGTTCCTCTCTACAAGTAGAGTATCAAAGCAGCTGTCAGAAATATGTGTGTGGTTACATTCTAGAAATGTGACTGTATTAAGGTTTGTACTTAGAGCTTTGAGTCTTTTTCAGCTATTTTGCTCATGGCTGTCATTCTACCATTCAAGCCATGTCTCCACTCTGGTTTTTTGCTGGTTGAGATGGGGCTCTCAGATTTGTCTACCTAGGCTAGCTTTAAATCTTATTCCTCAAATATCAACCTGCTGAGTAGCTAGGATTTTGAACAATATGAACATGAGCCACCAGAGCCTAGCTAGTCCTTTCCAAACACCATACCTTTATTGCTCTAAAATTGGAAAAAGGACAAGAATTGCTACAGACATACTTATTTACCTTGTTTGGGAAATATGACTTACCTTTGGCCACTTATAAGTACCAACTTTTGTGCCAAAGTGTGTCTTCCCACCTCTAGAGTCTGTAAATTCCAGATAATCATACCTGTGAAGGCATAATCTCTATTATATTCTTTCTCTTGTTTTTGATCCACTATTGCTTGGAAGAAAAAACGTGAGTCTTAGTACTTTTCGGTTTCACACATCTCATCAAATTCCACTTAAAAATAGGTTGCCCCTGGGCTAACAAAAACAGATACTTCATGGCAGTTATTTTCATATTTATGGGCAGATTTTTTGGTCCATGTATGTAGTACCACAGGCTGTTCCTGCTGCCAGGTCTCAACATCCAGCTAGGCAGACAAATGAGTAAGAGAAAATTCCAGATATTACTACACAACCAACTGTCACAATAGACTATCAGTGCTGTAGATCACAGGCTTTGACAGCCCTGATGAAATTTTACACAGGCTAATCTGATTTCCTGTCTATGCAGAGATCAATAGACATCTATCACTCAGCAGAAATGCATTAGGATGATACTTTAGGGACTCATGCTTTTATCTTTTAGCGGTGACAGAACTATTTTTAAAATAAGTACTGGTATGAATTCCACTGGAGAAAAACACTGAATTAAAAGATTAAAGAGCTCACATTTTTACTGAGGACCTTGGCATGTCTAAGACCACTCTTTTTTTCCTCTTAAATATAAAGAAAGTTTTCTTTTTAGCTCATGATTCTAATCCTAGTTACCCAGGAGGCTGAGATCTGAGGATTGCAGTTTGAAGTCAGCTTTGTCAGGAAAGTCTTATCTGTAATTAAAAGCCAGAAATTGCTCAAGTGGTAGAATGCTAGTCTTGAGGAAAAGGAGCTAAGGGATAGTGCCCAGAACCAGAATTCAACCCCCAATATTGGCAAAAAAAAAAAACCCGATTAGGATTGGATGCTTTGGCTTAAGTGGTAGAGCATTGGCTTTGAGCTGAAGAGCTCAGGAACAGTGCCCAGGCTCAGTTTAAGCCCGACAACCAACAAAAACATCAGGGTTGGAGGCATGGTTTAGTTGGTGGTAGAGCACTACCCAATGAGCCAAAGCAACAGGTACTAAGTTTGAGTTCCAGTCTTACACCAAAAAACAAAATGAGAAATAAAAAAGATCTGCTAAATGTATATGCCCTTTCTACTACCATCAGGAAGTTATGAAACTCAAAAAGACTGTGAACAAATGTTATATAATAAAAATTAAGTATGGGAGATAATTCTTTTAAACACTAAACCTTCTTATTTTTCTTTCCATGTATATTTTCTCTTTTAGACTTCATTTTGTGTGTGTGTGTGCCTGTCATGGGGCTTGAACTCAGGGTCTTGGTGCTCTCCCTGAGCTTTTTCATTCAAGACTAGCACTCCACCACTTGAGCCACAGCTCAAGCCTACCCCTCCTCATCTGTCCCCCTCCACCAACTAGTTATTTGGAAATAAGAGTCTCACAGGCTTTCCTACCTACACTGGCTTCAAATTGAGATCCTCAGATCTCAACACCTGAGTAGTTAGTATTACATGTATGAGCTACAAGCACCTGGCTAGACAAATCTTTCAGACTTTATTTACACAGATTTTATGTAACTTAATATAACCTAAAATGATTAGATAAATTATACAGCTTTTCGGCCTCCTTTCTAGTGCTAATGACAAATCAAGATGATATTTACTATCCTTGTTGGCAAAAATACCAATAAAGCTTCTAGAGGCAACTTATTTGTATATATCTGTAGTCTAGTATGTTTTATATGGTAGAGTCATATCTCTCTGAAGAGAGGACACAATACAGGTTCAGGGCCAACTGAAGTTATCTTGCTCAGTCCTCCTTCAGGGTCATTGCAGAGCTTCTTCAACAGCTCTGTTAAGGTAGTGAACTCTCTCAAGAGAGTACATTGTGAAATGTCCAAAGAACAGAAGTCTAGGAGGAAGATGAGCTAAAGGAAGATGAAGGATGTACTCAGTATTCACTGCACATGCTGGTATTTCCACCAGCCCCCTCCCTGCTTATTGAAAATAGCCACTTCTCCTTACCAGTTGACGAGCTGCCATGGAAAACACTGAATTACACAATTTTTCTTTTTTTTGGGGGGGGGTCTGGTCGTGGGGTCTGAACTCTGGGCCTGGGCGCTGTCCCTCAGCTCTTCAGCTCAAGGCTAGCGCTCTACCACTTGAGCCACAGTGCCACTTCTGGCTTTTTTCTTTTTGCTTATGTGGTGCTGAGGAATCAAACCCAGGGCCTCATGCATGCAAGGCAAGTGCTCTACCACTGAGCCACCTTTTCAGCCCTACACAGTTTTTCTACTATGTTTTTTCCACTATACTGTGACAAAAGGGATTCTAAAATCACTCTCATGCTTACCAGAAACTGTACCACATCTATCAAAACATAAAGTAGTTAATATTTTATATGGTAAGAACATCATTTACCACATTATTATAAGGTGCAAAGCTAGGGAGGGCTATAGAAGCTGACTACCAAAGCAGGGAGAGGGAACAGCAGATCACAAGACCATTAAGCATCATCCAAATGAACAATGTCAATTTAATTACCTCTGAAAGGGAAAAGCAGTGAAAACTGCAGTAGTTGGTACGAGTGACAGTTAAGTTTAAGGTGAGTTTTTGGGTTGCTTTTCAATGAAGTGGAGATATCACTCTAAGTTATATCTGATCCCAGCACTCAGAAGGCTGAGGAAGAACTGAGAATTCAAGTGCAGTCTGGGTAGACAGCAAGTTCAAGGCCAGTATGGGCTACACAGTGAAAACTTATCTAAAAAGAAGTGGTGCTGCCTGTAGTCCTAGCTACTTGGGAGGACTACAGTTTAAGGTCAGCCTAGACAAGAAGTTTGAGAGAACTCATCTTGAGCAACCTCATTTCAACCAATAAAAATCTGAACGTGTGATTATATAGTTGTAGTTCCAGATATTTGGGAAGTACAAATAGGAAATTTGCCATCCAAGCTGGCCCAGACATAAATGTAATACCCTATTACTCTATTTGGAAAATAAGTAAAAAGGGGGGTGTGGCTGATTCAGGAGTTCTGGATTGTAATGACTTTTCTGTCACTAGAGGGCAGTGTTGAGTTTCCTAATGCAGGAATTACCAGGGCAAAATTGTGAGATCCTATAGAGAGCTCATCAGAACTAGATCCTAATTTTGCCTCCACTAATTGCTCATTGCTGCTTTGCATCATTTTGAACTAAGTCTTTCTATGTAAAATGTGGTTCATATTTATACATAGTTACAGGCAACAACAACAACAAAAGACCTATGAAAGTCTCTTCAAATGGGAACCTAGATGGCCTTATTGAGTAGGGGATAATAAAGCAAGGTTTTGTTATTATCTAGGGAAATAGAGGGCAAGCATGGTTAACATTGAGATTGTGTAATATGAATTCGGCTTCCATCAATGTCTAAGTTTGATCTTTCATGATAAAGGCTGGCTTATGTTCCTCTTCCATATTACATGTTCCATGGTCATCATTCTCTCATCCTGACTGGTCAGGGATGTTTTCTTTGTTCCAAACCACATGAGAGTCAGTTCATTAACATGAACTCCTTACAATGACACAGATCTTGAATTTTTCTACCTTTCTATCATCAATATCTAATTCTAAAATAGAATGAGTATGTGGTGTTTTGCTTGTTTTTGTTTTTTAGTTTAGGCTGGACACCAGTGGCTCACACCTGTAATCCTAGCTACTCAGGAGGCTGAGATCTGAGAATCATAATTCAAAGCCAGCCAGGGCAGGAAAGTCCATGAGACTCTTATCTCCAATTAGCCATCAGAAAAGCCCGAAATGACTTTGCTTTTGCTGTGGTCCAAGTAGTAGATCATTAACTTTGAGTAAGAAAGCTTAAGGACAGCACCCAGGCCCTGAGTTCTAGCCATAGGATTGGCACACACACAAAACAGTGTTCAATGTTTTCAGAAGTGGTGAGGTGTGACTCAAAGTAGTAGAAAGCTAGCTAGTAGAAGCTCAGGGATAGCACCCAGTTCAACAACAAATATCACACATATACATTGAAGCCAGCTCAAGATTTTTGTCTTTAGCTTTATTAGTATATAACTGTCTCTTCTAGTGCATAGACAGTAAGATCTCTGCTTAGTGTCTTCAGCTTCACAGATGTTTTAGTCTGTGAACCCTGGGGCTTCCCACTGTGTGACATTCACATGCAGAGGGAAGGCCTCCCTTTCCTGCAGCTTCCTGTATGTTATGTTCCACAGCAGCTTCTGTCACCTTCTTGCAGCTCAGGCAGGCTCTTCCCCCAACCCCCCCAACCCCTTGGACTCCACCCCCCTACTCCAGCCTTATCCTCTCAGGTCTCCTGCCTGGGACTGTCTGAATTATGTACAGTCAGAGTCCTGCAGATTAAGTGATGCCTTGAGTAGGATTATATCCAGAAAAGTTCCTTCTCCCATAGTCCAACTAATTCTCTCTTAAAAAATCATTTTGGCCATTTCTAAGGTCTTCATAAGTCCTTTGTGGCTGAATGCTGATGGCTCACACCTATAATCCTAGCTACTCAGAAGGCTGAGGTCTAAGGATCTTGATTCAAAGCCAAATCAGGCAGGAAAGTCTATGAGACTTTTCTCTCCAGTTAACCACCAAAAAGCTGGAAATAGAGCTCTGTGAGAGAACCAACTTTGATTGAAAAAAGTGAAAAAGTTAAGAGACAATGCCCAGGTTCAAGTCCAGGTATGGGAACAAAAATTAAAATCTTTTATCCTCTATTTGGCTCAGTGTTTAAATACTGTCTGTGGGAAGGGTAAATTTGTTAGAATCTTTATTATAAAGATTAGAACATCACTCAGTTGGTATTCCAAGGTTGTAAAATGAGCTGAACTAAACAGAAATAGTGGCTTAAAGATACCATGCCTCTTTAGATTTTATCTAAACCTTCTAGCACCTTTTTGTAAATTTGAAAAGATACGTAGAAAAATAATTTCAGTAGTCTATTTTCTTCAACTCAACTGATTGCAAGTGTTACTATTTCTACAAATTACCAGTACAACATTAAGATGCTTTTCATTATTTTTACATTAAACCTGCAGTACGGATAATGGATTTTCAGCAGCCTAATTTAGGTGCTAAATCTTCAACAGTTTAAAAGAAACAATGTACTATGAAAACCATAGTTAAGTTCAATAAAAATCTTTAGAATGGTTCTATTTTAGTTGGGCTTCAACACAGGGCCTAGGTACTGTCCCTTAGCTCTTTCACTCAAGGCTAATGTTCTACCACTTTTGACACACAGCTCTACTTCTGGTTTTCTGGTTAATTGGGGATAAGAGTTGTATGGACTTTCCTGTTCGGACTGGTTGTGAACCACAATCCTCAGATATAATCCTCCTGGGTAGCTAGGACTACTAATAGGCATGAGAAACTAGCTCCTGGCATGTTTAAAACTTTTAAGGTAAATCAACAGAAAATAAAATAAAATTCAGTCACATGTTAAATGTCCCCAGGTGCTTGTGACTATTGGCTACCGTATTGGACAAACTAGGCTTGGATGACAAGAAAGGATTTTTTTTTTATTTTTATTTTTGCTAAGCAAAGGAGCTTTTCTAGAAGACTTGACGTATAATGTTACAGAAATTAAATCTAATATGCCTGTAATCACTTTTAGGAAATGCAAGAAATAAATTATGTCTTTAAATATTTTAATATCTATGGGGCAAAAAAAGTTCCCTATGTGGGAGGCTGAGTATGGGAGAATTGTGATTTGAGGACAACTTGGGCAGAAGCTGGATGTGGTGGCACACAGCTGATGATAGCTAAAAGTAGGCATATCTGTCTATGGATCATGCCAAGGTGGAAAGTGAGACCCAATGCTTCACAGCAGCCAGTCAGAAATCTGGGCAGGGAGGTTGGGTAGTATCATGCCAGTCTAGGAAATACAAAGCCCTGAGTTCAAACTCTATTATGGAAAAAACAAATATTCCCCCATTTTACAAAAATCTTTTGCTAACAGCAAAGCCAAATTAGTTTGCATAATGTACATCATTTGTGTGCAGAATATGTCAACAAATTACTGTTGTTTTAATAAAACACATGTTCCTCCTTCTATGAATTTGCCTTTTTGGGATTCACATTTAATAATATCCTGGCTATAAAAGCCCACTGTAAAAGTGTTCCTTTTGTAATTGTTGACTGAATAATTAGAATGATGATGTTGACTGCTTAAAAAATGAACTTTTGGTATTGTGGTTATAATTGCCTTCACTCCTGAGACAGAAGAGTGCTTGAATTGACTGAGGTGAAATTCCAGCTTGGTGAAATAACTCTCATAAATGGTGTTTGACTGTGGGAACTAACATGTAGTTACAATTCAAATTTAAATAGATAAAATGTTTTCTTTTTCCAATTTGAAAAAGGACCATAGGGGAACTATCTGTTCCTGAATCAAAGTAGGAAACCCAAGGAGGACTTTCTGCTTTCTACCACTCAGGATGTGTGGGAGGAATTCTTAGTAACTATAGCAGAGGAGGGGATCATGACTGGGAAGATTTTTTTTAAGAAGGGAATCTGTGCATGTGTAAGATTGGCATCCCATAATGTAAGTATGAATGAGATGCGACCTGTGTGCATGAGGCCCTAGTAGGACTTTATTGCCCAAAGGTCAAGCTAAAGGCACAAGAGGTTCCACTACACACATACCTCAATTTCCATTAGAACTGGCCTAGAATTGTAACCACTCCCTGACCACAAAGGAAGTGGCATGGGAGGTACTGGGAAAGAGGAAGAGCTCAAGGTGTTTAGGCAGCCATGACTAGGAGAGGGGTGTTGACCTGTGCATTCTTTCTCCTCCTTCTCCTCTTCCCTCCTCGTCCTTGTCCTCTTCCTCATCCTTGTCCTCGTCCTCGTCCTCGTCCTCCTCGTCCTCGTCCTCGTCCTCGTCCTCGTCCTCGTCCTCGTCCTCGTCCTCGTCCTCCTCCTCCTCCTCCTCCTCCTCCTCCTCCTCCTCCTCCTCCTCCTCCTCCTCCTCCTCTTCTTCTTCTTCTTCTTCTTCTTCTTCTTCTTCTTCTTCTTCTTCTTCTTCTTCTTCTTCTTCTTCTTCTTCTTCTTCTTTCTTCTTCTTCTTCTATTCTTCTCTCCTTTCCCCCTTCCCTTCCCTGAAAGTATTCCAGAAACCCCATATTTGGGAAGTAAGTCTAAATTTATTGATAATGCTAAGTTTTGTGTCTGTATATGCTTTGTAAAATAAAACAAAAAAAGTCTTATGCATTGCTTGTCAAAAGATGTGTTTTTTCTCTTTGAAAGACTTAACTCTGAGCTGTCTCAGGACAGCACAATTTCAGACGTCTACACTCCTGTGCATCTGTTGGTCTGCAGAGGTGACAATAAAGACTCCTATAATTTGGCTTATTAATTGTGGCATCTTTTGTTTTGTTACTGATTGGTTTACAACACTCAGAGCTCAGCCTCCTAAGTAGCTATGATTACAGGTGGGAGCTACTGCCTTTCTGTTCACATGAAATAAGCATGCAACTGTTTCAAGTCAAGTACACTGATGGGAGAGATTGGGAGAAAAAATCTGGGGTTTACAGGGTGGCTATCAGATGAATGATTCTAAATTACAGAGTGGAGACTGATTTATATGTAATCAATTTGGATTTGCTTCCCCATCTTTAAGTGTAAGAACCAGCCAGACAGTTCATGTCTCTACAACTAACTGAATTCAGTTCTGAGTCTCAATTTTCTAGTTGCCAAGTGTTGGGGTCTCCCTCTCCTTGTCTAAAGAGGTAACACTGATCAAAACATATTGTATTCACTTATTAAATGGAAGCTCCTATGTATAACTACCTAAAGATAATTCTTTAAAAAGAAAATTTTTTAAAAGAGGAAAAAACTTTAGCAATGTGACTTAAGTAGTTAAAAAGGAAAATTTAAAAGGCCATACAAGGTGGCCAAAGCAGGAGCTTGTAACAGGATGTAACTAATATAACGAGATAGGACTTAATTAAAATAGCTTTTTATTTCAAAGGCTATACAAAGTTGTATGAGAGAAAGAAACCAAATTTTGACCAAAGATTGTAACTCGTTTTTTGTCCTAGGACTTGAACTCAGGGCCTGGGCATTGTCCCTTCCTCAAGACTAGCATTCTAGTACTTTGAACCACAAGTCAACTCCTGGTTTGGGGGTGGGTAATTGTACATAAAAGTCTCACAGACTTTCCTGCCAGGGCTGGTCTCAACCTATGATCAGATCTCAGCCTCCCGAATAGCCAGGATTACAGATGTGAAGTACCAGCACATAGCTTGAAGACTGTACTTCTTATACCCCTTTCCCCAGTTATGTATTCAAAGCTACTGATCCTGTCTATATCTCTGAAGAAGGGCTGAAGTGCTGTCTTCCCCCTTGTCTACAAGATAATAAATTTCCTTTCTCTCACCTTCACTGTGTGTCTTTATTTGTTTTATAAGGACAAGAGGCTGGAGCTGGTGTGTGGAATAGCTGGAAATTGGACCTAGGGTCTCCTATGCAGTAGCACACCAGCAATTCCTTCTACCATCAAGCTGTAACTTGAATGATATACCTGAGGGACAACCACATATGTCAAATGTCAGGTTTCTGAATGGAAGATTGTTTTGAATTTTCTTTTGCAGGTTTTGTTTGTGGAGATGGCTGTAGTGGCATGCATGACCAGTTAAATTTCCAAGAGGACAAATGGGTAAGAGTGAATGGGGGAGGGGGGACAAGGAAGAGATGTAGGTGCTGCACAATTGCGCCTGCAGAGCTCTGCCATGGTTGTAAACATTCAGGCTTGGCAGCCAGATAGGCTTGTCCCCGTAGGTCACTTCCAGCTGACTGGGTATATCTGCTTCCCGTTCTTCTCACCTGAGTGCTACTGATTCCAGCTTTGACAGCTACACTCTACTCAACCTGAGGAGTAAGATGAATCTCTACTTATGGCACTCTGTGAAAGTTTGGAGAACCAGACCTCAGTTGTTTGGCACGGGACCACTGTCCATCCAGGCCTATGGATGGCACTGGCTATATCAGGCTTTAATTAGTCCACAGTTGTGTTCAGCCGAATGACCTCTGCCGGGAACACTCAGAATGCGGTTCTGAGTTATTGCAACATAGGAACATTTCACTGCTTTCCAGGCTTCTTAGGAAGAATTCCAGAATCTTGCAGCCAGCAGGCCTCTGGGTGTCCCGGGTGAACATCTCCTTGTAATTTCTCCATGGTTTCTTCTACCCCCGTGAAGTTTGGCAAGGGTACGTAGTTTGCATTGCTGCACAATTGCGCCTGCAGAGCTCTGCCATGGTTGCAAACATTCAGGTTTGGCAGCCAGATAGGCTTGTCCCTGTAAGACACTGCCAGCTGACTGGGTATATCTGCTTCCCATTCTTCTCACCTGAGTGCTACTGATTCCAGCTTTGACGGCTACACTCTACTCAACCTGAGGAGTAAGGTGAACCTCTACTTATGGCACTCTGTGAAAGTTTGGAGAACCAGACCTCAGTTGTTTGGCACGCGTCCACTGTCCATCCAGGCTTATGGACGGCACTGGCTATATCAGGCTCTAATTAGTCCACGGTTGTGTTCAGCCGAATGACCTCTGCCGGAAACACTCAGAATGAGGTTCTGAGTTATTGCAACAGAGGAGCGTTTCACTGCTTTCCAGGCTTTTCAGGAAGAATTGCAGAATCTTGCTGCCAGCAGGCCTCCGGATGTCCCGGGTGAACATCTCCTTATAAATCCTCCGTGGCTTCTTCTCACTGGATTCTATTTTATGGGAATAGTTTGCAAGATACATAGAAGCCACATCTTGAGAGGTCAAATTGGGAATCTTTTTTTTTTTCTTTTGGTCAGGTGTGGGGCTTGAACTCTGGACCTGACCACTGTCCCTCAGCACTTCAGCTTAAGATGAGTGCTCTACCACTTGAGCCACAGTGACAGTGTCATGGAATTTCCTGCCTGGGCTAGCTTTGAACTGTGATCCTCAGATCTCTATCTCCTTAGTAGCTAGGATTATAGGTGTGAGCCACCAGCGATTGGCTGGGAGTTTTAGTAAAATGTCGGTGACTACAGGTAGACTCCTGTCCCAAACACCTGCAGCCCAGAACAGAGCTTGCACAAAGCTTTTAAAGGCAAAAACCATGTTGTGGGTGGGGACAAAGCTCACCACAAGCTAACCATATAGGATAACAATCAGGGGTGAGCATTCTCTACAGCAAAACTTTCCTGGGACTAAACAGGATGACATGTATGAAATCCAAAAAATGTCCTGTCTCACCTCTAGGCTTTTCAAGAAGGTTCCTGTAACAAGTTCTCTTTTGGTTGTTGTTGTTGTCAGTCATGGGTGCTGTCCCTTGAGCTTTTTTGCTCAAGGGTAGCACTCGACCTCTTTTGTTTTTTTTTGGTCGGGTCATGTGGCCTGAACTCTGGGCCTGGGCGCTGTCCCTCAGCTCTTCAGCTCAAGGCTAGTGCTCTACCACTTGAGCCACAGCGCCACTTCTGGCTTTTTTCTTTTTGCTTATGTGGTGCTGAGGAATCGAATCCAGGGCCTCATGCATGCAAGGCAAGTGCTCTACCACTGAGCCACCTTCCCTGTCCCCACTCTACCTCTTTGATTCAGTTTTTCTGATTGTTAATTCGAGGTTATAAATCTCACAGACTTGGGGGCTGGGAAAGTGGCTCAGTGGTAGAGCGCTTGCCTTGCATGCATGAAGCCCTGGGTTCGATTCCTCAGCACCACATAAGCAAAAAGAAAAAAGCCTGAAGTGTCGCTGTGGCTCAAGTGGTAGAGCATTAGCCTTGAGCTGAAGAGCTGAGGGACAGCGCCCAGGCCCAGTTCAGGCCCCACAACCGGACCCCCCCAAAAAAAGTCTCACAGACTTTCCTGTCCAGTCTGGCTTTGAACCACAGTCCCCAGATCTCAGCCTCTTGAGTAGCTCCATGTACAGGTGTGAGTCACCAGTGCCCAGCTTGTATCTAACTCTTGAGTGTGTTTTGTCATCTGCTTGTCACTGTATGCTCAGATAAGCCATCAAAATTGAGAACAATAGCATTAGGTGTGCTCAGAAAAAGAGCCTGTTCTCCTGTGAGTGATTTCATGACTTTCCCCAGGGGTGGCCAGACCTGTACTCAGTCCACAGAGACACCATGGCCTTCTTCTGATGGACTCTAAAGCTTGAAGAGGGAGCCCCATCACCAGCTGCACTTTGTGGACATTATTACCCATGTGTCCAGAGTCACATAGGATACCCTGCTCCCTGGGAAAGAAAGGGAGGGAAACTCCAACACTTGGCAACTAGAAAATTGAGACTCAGAACTGCATTTCATTGGATATAGAGCAATGAACTGCTTGGCTATTTCTTACACTTAGAGATGGGAACAAAATCCATATTGATTACACTCAAACTAGTTTCTACTCTGTAGTTCAGAATCATTCATCTGATAGCCACACTGCATGCCCCAAGATTTCTTCTCCCAATTCTCCCTTCAGAGGCCTTGATTGGAAACAGTTCCATGCATATTTGATGTGAACAGAAAGGCAGTGGCTCCCACCTGTAATCCTAGCTACTCAGTAGGCTGAGGTCTAAGTATACTGGTTTGAAGCCAGCCCAGATAGAAAAGTCTATGGGATTCTTATCTCCAACTTATGAGCAAAAAGCTAAAAATAGAGTTTACTCAAGTGGTAAAATGCTAGCCTTGGGGCAAAAATCTAAGGGACAGCCAGCCCTTGGAGTTTAGTCCCTGTACTAGAATAAAAAGAAAAGGAAGGAAGGACAGGGAGGAAGGAAGGAAGTAAAGAAGAGGGAGGAAGAAGGAAAAAGAAAAAGGGAGGGAGAAAAGAAGAGGGGGTTAGAGGGAGAGAAGGAGGGAAGGAAACCTAGTCTCATATGTATCACTATAGTTCTATCTCTAGCCAAGTAATTGCTTCGTTCAGAGACCTGGAGGAAGTTAATACTCTTTAAAGGTCCTGGGAATGTAAACTCTTACACCTTTACAAATGCATTTCCATTCTGCTGAAGAGAAAGGGTCTGTGCAGGAGCTCTGGGGTAGATGGAATGGATGCAGTCCTTCTCTGCAAACATCATTTCTACTTTGAGGTTCACTGGAGACCTCAGTAATTACAGCCATTTAAAGTGAGTTGGCAAAGAGGGAAATCCAATAACACAACTGCCATGAGAAATTAATCTACATGTTAATACTTTCACATCCCAGACTCCTCTGGGCCCAGGGTTTGAAAGAACTGTAGCCGACTGCAATGTTAGCAGAGGGAATTGCTAGTCAAGGGCACCCTGAGAAGAGATGAAGATCTCGTTCCTGATAGGATGGAATTCAATTAGAAACTGGTCACACCCCACCCAAGTTTTTCAAAGCAAACCAGCCTATGGCCTTTCCCTGATGCCTATGCCCAACGTCCAACAGAGACAGACATGTGGCATTTTCTGTTTATTTTTGGAGTCCCAGGTTGGGAAAAGCATGTACTCAGATAGGACAATGGGAGAACTGAGCGTCCACATCAGGATAACCATATATATATATATATATATATATATATATATATATATATATATATATATATATATATATATATATACCAAAAACTAATGGACAACAAATCAAAAGAGCTGCTTTTGCTAGTACTCTGCTGCTGCTGCTGCTGTTCTGTTCTGTTCTGTTGCTCTAGCTACTGAGCCAGTATGGTGGAGTGGGGATTTTGCTGATTGGCTGTCTCCCTTTTCATGGACCCTGTTGATTGGTTGTCTCTCCTACAGACCATGGTTGGAAAGTTCCATGCATGGGGAATATCTTGGGAGCATCTTCCACTTAGTCCATTTCTTGCTCTTGGTGCACCTGGTCATTTTCTCCTGGCTATTGTGATTTCTCTGTCCACCATGTTTCCTTAAATGGGGTCTCCACACTGACTTCCATCTGACAGCTATAGAAACACATGTTCCTCAATTGGGAATGTCTTCCTAAGTCTACCTGTACATCAGTGGGAACCAGTGAACTGGTTAGCTCTGTGAATGAGTCGAAGGCATCTGTACTCAAATACTCATGGCAATGAGAGGAGTTGTTACCATTTGGGAGTGAATTTCATACATGCAATTGCAAAACCCTGTATTCCCTAACTTCAAGAAACATGTTTAAGCATGATTGCAAATGAGAAACAGTTGTAATGAAAATCAAATTCAAGAACATATGTTGCTTTTTTAGTTAAATGTTATTTTATTTAAAGATAAAAGTGAAGCAGGTGTTAGTACAATGTCAAGGACACTGAAGACACAGTTCTTCAAAAAATAGCCATCTCATTCCTGTCATCCTAGCTAAACAAGAGGCTGAGATCTAAGGATCATGGTTCAAAACCAGCTACAGCAGGGAAATCTAAAATGTTCCTATCTCCAATCAACCAGGAAAGAGCTGGAAGTGATTCAAGTGACAGAGTAGTAGCCTTGAATAAAAAATGTTAAGAGATAGCACCCGGCCATGAGTTCAAATCTTAGTACCAGCAAAAAAGAAAAGAATAGAAATGGAGAGAGGGATTGGAGAAAGGAGAAGGAGAGTGGGGAAGGAGGAAGGGAGAAAAAAGAAAGAGAGGAGCTTTGTTGTGTTTGAGTGATATGTGACCTAAAATGACACATGATAGGAAAGTAGCCCTGAGAAAGGAAGGGAAGGAAAGGGGAGGGGTGTAATAAAGAGTTTTGTGGGACTGGGAAAGTGACTCAGTGTAAGAGTTCTTGCCTTGCATGCATGAAAACCTGGGTTCTATTCCCCAGCACCACTTAAGCAAAAAGAAAAAGCCGGAAGTGGCACTGTGGCTGAAGTGGTAGAGTGCTAGCCTTGGGCTGAAGAGCTGAGGGACAGCACCCAGGCACAGAGTTCAGGCCCCACAACCAGACCAAAAAAAAAAAAGAGTTTTGCTGTATTTGAGCCATGTAAATGACCTAATAATGACCTGGTCAAGGGCCCTTGAAATGGGACAGGAAAAGCAAATGCTTTGTTCTCTGCAGTAGTTTCAGAGCTGATAAGCAGCTAGCTGGACCCAAAGCTATTCTATGAGGTCATAAAAGGACTATAGGCCAGGTGTTTGGTGGCTCATGCCTGTAATCCTACCTACTCTGAAGGCTGAGATCTAAGGATCAAAGCCAGCTTGCACAGGAAAGTCCTTAAGACTCTTATCTCCAATAAACTGCTCAGAAAAATCCAGGAGTTGTGCTGTGGCTCAAGTGGCAGAGCACTAGCCTTGAGCATAAAGAAGCTTAGGGACAGGCCCCAGGTCCTGAGTTCAAGCCCCGGGACTGGAAAAAATAAGACCATACACAGTGGCAACTTTTCTCAAAGGGGGGCAATAACATCCTAAACAACCTTGCCTGGGAACAGGGGATAGAATTGGGTGGGCCCAATTGTATGTTTCTAGAAAATTCTGACACATGATAAACTCAAAGTAAGAGCAATTGCTATTTCAAGAGGTAAATATGCAAGGTATCATAAACATCAAGAAATTCTCATAGAAGTTTTTTAACCTTAGACTTAAAGCTACAAGGCCAGTTCTAGCCACGTGAATATTGACAGCCTAGAACACTGACTTTTCTTACCTGCTGTTTCCTTCATAGCCAGAGAGGCCCAATTATGTCACCACCTTCAGCCCAGCAACAAACAATACCTGCTAGTGCTTTCACCCCACCAGTGGCCACCACTAGAGCTGCAGCAGATCCTGGAGAACTCAAGGAATGAAATCCACAGACAGCAAGGAGTAAGTGTTAAAAGTATTCAATTTATGCATGTGAGAAGAGGAGAGAGAAAATGTTCTTGCTGGGTGAGAGGGGTCATGATAGGGGTTTGCCAACTAACTGGTTTAATCTATGGTGGGTTCTTTTCTTTTAATCTATATAGGTGTCATTTAACTTTTATGCTAATGAGATGCTTGGAAGGTGACTTGCTCATTGGTCACAACCCGTGATATTTTTAATTTGTCATTCCCTTTTAGCTATTAGGGCATGGAATTACCTAAAGACATTTAAGTCTATCCTACCTTCATTTTATCCAACCTATCTGGGTCAAAGGGAAGTTAGAATGCTTGGGAAGTTTTCTCAAATCATCCACTATCTCTCTGTCTCTGTCTCTGTCTCTGTCTCTGTCTCTCCTACCTCTCTCTCTGTCTCCCTCTCTCTCTCTCTCTCTCTGTCTCTGTCTCTCTCTCTCCTTTATATTTATTTATTATTTTGTTGGTTGTGGGGCCTAACTCTGGGCCTGGGTGCTATCTCTCAGCTCTACAGCTCAAGAGTAGCACCCTACCACTTGAGCCACAGCACCACTTCTGGCCTTTTCTGCTTATGGGTGTTGAGGAATCAAACCCAGGGTCTCATTCATGCAAGGCAAGCACTCTACCACTAAGCCACCTTCCCAGCCCTATTTTTCTATGTTTTAAGAGAAATCTTGCAGGCTTATTCCTGATTTCTTCTGCCTGACTAATCTACCTATTCCAAGATATCTCTTTCTTTCTTTCTTTTTCTTTTTCTTTTTCTTTTTTGTCAGTCCTGGGGCTTGAACTCAGGGCCTCAGGGTTGTCCTTGAGCTCTTTTGTTCAATATGAGTGCTCTACCACTTAGAGCGACAGTGCCACTTCCAGTTTTCTGGTGGTTAAATGGACATAAGTGTCTCACAGAACTGAGCTGGCTTGGAGCATTGATCCTTAGATCTCAATTTCCTGAGTAGCTATGATTACAGGTGTACCAGCTCCCAATACTACAGTTCTTTACATCCACAGCACTTGTGTGAATGTAACATACTACATACAGTATAGTCTATGTGCTTTCTATTCCTGGGCATAAGGCCTGCTAATGGATTCACTACCTGTGGAAATGACCTACGGTAGACTCTTTTGATTGAATGTTAGGCCCATTTCTCACAAATCCATTTTCTTCCCTTCTTTTTTCAAATATGTAAGCAGCACCAAGTTTTTATTTTCTCACATGTTGCTCATCCAGTACGGGCTTTGTAGGTGCCTCCTCTAGTCACCTTCTCCTTTCCCCAGTACATCTGAACATCACCCCTGAAAGCTATAAGGGCTGGAAGGAGCAGCTGGCTGCTCCTTTATATTTGAGCTTAAGTGAATTAGAATGATCCCATCTCTGATCAGTCAATTCCAGGCGAGGCCTAATGTGGAAGAAAGAGCCTTCCTCCTGGATTTATTTATTTATCTATCTTTAAGTAGTTGTACAAAGAGGTTTCAATTCAACACATCAGTTTAGAAGCGCAGGGCATCTTTTTTTAAAAAAATTGGTTTTTGGGTTTGAACTCAGAGCCTAGTTGCTGTCCCTGAGCTTCTTTACTCAAGGCTAGCCCTCTGCCACTTTGAGCTACAGCTCCCCTGCTGGTTTTCTTGTAGTTATTTGGAGATAAACTCATGGAATTTCCTGCTCAGGTCAGTTTGGAACCTTTATTCTCAAATCTCAGCCTCCTGAGTAGCTAGGATTATGGGCAAGAGCCACCAGCTATCAGCTGTACAATGCAGCTTGATCCACGCCATTCCTTCCATCATTCTTCCCATCTCTCCCAACCCCACCCAAGTTACCTACTTCCATTTTTACATATGTACATTGAATATGATGATTGCATTCTCCCACCCTTCCTCTCTCCATCCCTCCACATCATACCACGTCATCCACCTACCCCCCCACCTCAATTTCTAGCTTCCTGTTATCCATTTTGTTTGACTATTAGTTTTTCAAAGAATTCTCTCCTGCATATACCACGTTATTTCCGTTAATGATATACCATATACTTTAGTTAATACATTTGTAGTATGTATCTATGTATGTGTGTGTGTGTGCGTGTGTGTATATATGCACATGACCCACTGTGTGCTTATATATATTTATAAATGAGGTCTCTCTTCCATCTATGAGAAACAACATGTGATCTTTTGTCTTTCTGGACCTGAGTTACTACTTTTAACATAATTTTTTAGCCTGACACCGCTGGCTTACACCTGTAATCCTAGCTACTTAGGAGGCTGAGAGCTGAGGATCATGGCCCAAAGCCAGCATAGGCAGGAGGGTCCATGAGACTCTTATCCCCAATGAACCACCAGAAAACTGGAAGTGTCACTATGGCACAAAGGCTAGCCTTGAGCAGAAAAAGCTCAGGGTCAGCATTCAGACCCCAAGTTCAAGCCCCCCATCCAACAGAAACAAAACCAACTATAATTTTCCCCAGGCCCATTCATTTCTAGGCAGCTTCCTTTTCTCCCTGTATAGGCATTTGCAATTGCTGGCTACAGAAAAAGCTATTTTAACTGAAAAAAAGTCTGGTACCTCACAGGGCTAAGGGGAGAGGTGAAATGATATAGACAGATCCTTGATGATATTATTAAAATGCAGAATCCTGCAAGCCTTCAAATTCATTTAAATGCTATACTTACCAGTTCTATGATCCTATAAATCCCCTTTATTGTTTAAATCAATTTGAACTGTACTTTTTTCTTATTTCTAGCTCTAATGCACCCCAAATGCTATTGACCATTCCATTAAGGATAGCAATTTGACATGTTCAAAAGTCTTAAAAGTGTGTATTACCCTCCAAGCCAGTACTTCCTCGTCTCAGAATTTATCCTAGGTAAACAGTTGAGTGGCTATGAAGATATTTACATGCTTAAGCCCATACATAATGTTTCTCAGAACAGCTAAATACTGAAAGTGATTTAAATGTAAATATAAAGACACTGCCAAACACTGTCCAGCTCATGGATTATGATAAACGAAATAATTACACATAGTTGACAGTGAAAGCTAGACCTCACTGATTAACTGGTTTTGATAATCTACTCTTATTTAATCTACTCTTATTTAAAAGCCATAAAAGAAATGCAAATCAAAACAACATTGAGATATCACCTCACCCCCATTAGAACGGCAAAAATCAAGAACTCTAACAACAACAGATGCTGGAGGGGATGTGGACAGAAAGGAACCTTACTTCATTGTTGGTGGGAATGTAAACTTGTTCAACCACTTTGGAAAGCAGTATGGAGGTTCCTCAAAAGACTTCACATAGATCTCCCCTATGATCCAGCAATCCCACTTTTGGGCATTTACCCAAATGTTTACAAACAAGACCACACTAAAGCTACCAGCACAACTATGTTTATTGCAGCATTATTTACCATAGCTAAGATATGGAACCAACCCAGATGCCCCTCAGTAGATGAATGGATCAAGAAAATGTGGTATATATACACAATGGAATTCTATGCCTCCATCAGAAAGAATGACATTTCCCCATTTGTGAGGAATTGGAAAGGCTTGGAAAAAATTATATTAAGTGAAGTAAGCCAGGCCCAAAGAAACATAGGTCCCATGGTTTCCCTTATTTGCAATATCTAGTATGGGTATGAGTCAAGCGGAAAAGGTCAGATAATGTGATGTTAGGAAAACGAACCCTTAAATGTGTATTTTAATGTTTTCGTTTCTTTCATGCATGTGTTTCTAACGCATTTATAAGATTATTTCTTTGTTGCTTTGTATGTCCCTCCCCCACAGTGTAACCCCCGCTTTCACTATATTTGATGTCAGTATAACATGTGGAGGAGATGGGGACAAACAAGTCTTTTAAGGATTCAGGTGGACCTGTTGCAACAATGAGAAGTACAAAATGTCATGTCAAAACCAGCTTTACAATGTCGGTGTGTGTGGGGGAGGGGGGTATGATTGGGTGGGGGGGAGGGGGGAGGCTGGGAAGGGAGGTGAAGGGTAAACAAAGGAGGAGTCTGCAATGCTTGGTAAGAAATATATGCATTATCCTGCCCATGTAATTGTAACCCCTCTGTACAGTATGTTCTCAAATAAAATAAAATAAAATAAAATAAAATAAAATAAAAATATAGAACAACAATGATGTATTAAAAATAACTTTTAAGTATCAAAGTCATTACTTCAGAGCTTCTCATCCCTGTCTATATATTAATTATCTAGGAAAACCATTTAAAATTGGGCTCTCTGGTGATATGCATTTGAGTGGTTCAAGTGTACAGTGAAACGTAAAAATTATTATTTTTTTAACCAGTAACTGGGCTTGAATTTGTTGCTTATGGCTAGGTGCACTACTGTATGAACCATTTCTCCAGCCTTGCTTTTTGTTGGTTATTTTGGTGATGGGTTTTTGCAGACATTTTTGCCCAGTCAGGCCTCAAACTACAATCCTCTAAGTCTTAGTCTCTTGAATAGCTAGGATTTCAGACACAAGCCATTAGTGCCCACCTTACTACTTCTTTAATCCTCAGTTTTGCAGTTTTGACAATTCTTCTAAATATTGCTAGTGTCACCTGCCTTGTGTGGATGATCAGATCTCAGATAACTTGTTAGTGGCTTGTGATACAGAAGGGTCTAGACTGTATGCAGAGAAATTTGATTTTAAAAGCCATCATGTTGACAGTAACATTGAATTGTCTTTTAGTGCATGAGGATCAACATGAGAGGAATTCTGGAGCAAAGAAAAAAGACTGAAGCCAGGTACCAGTGGTTCATGCCTGTAATCTTAGCTACTCAGGAGGCTGAGATTTGAAGATTGCAGTTCAAAACAGAAAAGTCAGAAAAGTTCAGAGCAGAAAAGTCCATGAGACTCTGATTTCCAATAAACTACTCAGAAATTGCCAGAAATGGTTCTGTAGCTCAAGAGGTAGAGCACTACCTTTCATCAGAAAAGGCTTTATTTATTCAAGGATGTGGGCTGAATGTTGAGCTAGCCAGCAAGAATTAGATTGACTCCAGAAGGAAAGTAAGGTAGTTCAGAACCATGAAAGGTAGGAGGATCAACTAGCTTCTAGGTACAGCTACATTTAGAACTCATGTTTCTTACTGGTCATCATATGGAAAATTCTAGAAAGTGTCAGACAGAAGGTGGTGTTCTGTCTTTGTGTAAAACCCTGAAGAGCCTCAGAAGGAGATGGAATACTATAGTGTGTGTGTATGTGCGCGCGTGCGTGCACGCATGTGCACACGTGCGCATATATGAACAGACCTAGGGTTTGAACTCTGGGTCTGGATGCAGCGTCTGAGCTTTTTTTTCTTTTCTTTTCTTTTTATTTATTTATTTTTTTGCTCAAGACTAGCACTCTACCACTTGAGCCACAGCTCCATTTCTGCCTTTTTTTTCTTGGTAGTTATTTGTAGATGAGAATCTCAGAGGCTTTCCTGCTTGGCCTGACTTTGAACCACAATCCTACCACTACTCAGCCTCCTGAGTAGCTTGGGTGACAGTTGTGAGCCGCTGGCAGCTGGCAAAGGATTGTTTTGAATAGTCTAGAACTTTGGTTGGGAGCGGGGAAATGGTGGTAATTATTGGCTGTAAATACTTGGAGAACTAAGATATGAAAATAGAATAGATATTTTTATGTGCAGCAGAGAAGATAAAACCAGAGCCAGTGCAAAACTGGGAACTGGTGACTCACACCTATAATCCCAGCTACTCAGGAGGCTGATATCTGAAGAGAGTGGTTTGTAGCCAGCCCAGGTAGGAAAGTCTGTGAGACTCATCTCCAATTAACCGACAAAAAGCTAGAAGTAGTGCTGTGGCTCAAGTGGTTGAGCAACAACATTGAGAAAAAATTAAAACATCAAAAGCTAAGTGACAGTGTCCAGGCCCTGAGTTCTAGCATAATTCCAGTATGCACGTGCACGTGTGGTGTGTGTGTGTGTGTGTGTGTGTGTGTGTGTGTGTGTGTGTGTGTGTGTGTGTGTGGTGCGCACGTGCGTGCATGCACACATGCATATAGACACAATTTTTTAAAAAAGATCAATGCACAATTAAAGAAAAAAAAGATCAAGAAACAGCTTTTAGCTTAATTTAGGTTGGTCCCAAATAGAACGCATACACTTGTATAGAAGGAGGTTGCCCAGTCCTGGGAATGTTCATGTTATTCTGTTTTATAGGCTAGAATACTTTCTAAATGGATTAACTAATTTGATCTCCCTAGGGGGGAAAATACATTTAGTCCCATTTCGTGGATGAGTGTCCAGACCTCAGGAATCCTACCTTCTCTGCCCAAAACAAAACAGTGGTGTATGGGTCACCGTCCCACACACACTCCTTTTCCAGGTTTTTCATTCATCTTGTTGCTACAGAGATGGGGGATAGGTAGATTCCAGTTTCTTTCTGAGTTTTCTCTTTTCTGAGAGTCCAGGGTATAGCATCTATGCTTTTCACTTCCAGGGTCTACACATGTAGTGCAGTGACTGACAGCCTGCTTCCTGCTGAGTCTTAGCTGGCTAATCTAAGTTTTTGAAGGGCCAATTATACAGTGTGGATACCTGGAACATTTCAACTTTGTATTTCCTTCCAGTCTACTAGAATATTCTCTTTCTCCTCCTCTTCCTTTTCCTTCTTTTGTACCAATCCTGGGGCTTAAACTTAGGGCCATGGTGCTGTTCTCGAGCTTTTTTGGGGCAAGACTAGTGCTCTACCACTTGAGCTGCACTTCTGACTTTTTTTATTTAGTCATTTATTGGAGATAAGGGTCTCATAGGCTTTCCTATTCAGGCTGGTTTTGAACCTTGATCTTTAGCTCTTAGCTCCTGAGTAGGTAGGATTATAAGAGTGAGCCACTGGTGCCTGGTTTTAGTATTCTCTTTATACACAGTTGTAGTCTGTCTCTCAAGGTGCAGATCAAATCTCATCACCCCCTAGAGCCTTCTTAGGGAATGAAGTTTGGGACTTCTTTGAGCACCTGTAGTATGTATCCTGTGTCCTATTTGTCTCAAGTCATGGAAATTCTGCTCTCCATTCTTCACATATGCCAGCCATAGCTTCTTGCTTGTGCTGTGGAATCCTCTATGGTGTATTTTCTTCTCTTTTTCTGGGGAACTGCACACCACCCACGGCAAAGCTGGAGTTGACCCAAAAATGATAAGCATCTACTTGATGATTTTTGGTTTATCTCCGTGGGGTTTTGATCTTCTTATTAATAACATCTTACAATATGCCCCAAAACATTATAGAATTTCAACTCCAGCACTCAACCATCTAGTGTTTGACTTGTGGCTCTGCTACTTTCTACAAATGTAATCTTTATTTTTTGTCAGTCATGTGGTTTTAACTCAGGCTCTGGGTCATGTCCCTGAGCTTTTTTGCTCAAGGGTAGCACTCTACCACTTTGAGTCACAGTTCCACTTCCTGTTTTCTTGGGGTATTCTCATGGGAGGTTGGCATAAGACAAAGAAGTGTACACTCTGGCTAGTTTCTTAGGACTGGGTCACCAGGACATTTCATTTTCCTTAAAAGATACTGGAGCCTCAGCAGTTTGCTTACTGAGAGGCTAGGATTACAGGCATGAGCCAGTGGCACCTAACAAGGACCCTCACCTAAGTGAGGCCCTATGAAATTAATAAATAAGGGTTCAGTAGCCATCTTGCAGGCCTGTGAAGTAATGTAGGTAGAGGAAAGGCTGCAACTTGAACTTGAATTCAAGGCCTTAGTGCTGTCCTTTTGATGCTCAGTGCTAGCACTCTACCCTTTGAGCCACAGGTCCAATTCTGTCCTTTTGCTGATTAATTGAAGATGAGTGGCTTTAGAGTTTACTGACTAGACTGGCTTCCAACTGTGATCCTCAGATCTCAGCCTCCTGATTAGCTAGGATTACAGGCATTTACTTTGGACAGACACATACAAGCCTCTTCACAGAATTTTCACAGAATTGTAGAGACATACCTCATCTGTTTCTCTGTCACTTTTATACTACCATGTAGGACTTAGCCAGTCCCATAGTGTCCTCTTAGTTCAGAAAAGGAGAACCATAGAGTTGACTTCCTTCTCTCTTCCTATTGGTACAGATCCCTTCACCATAACTGGGAGGAAGATGAACAAGTAAACCAGTAAGTGGATGTTGCTACAAAAAGAAGTTCTGTTCCTGAAAACTGGGTATCTTTGAGGCTTCTGAACCAAAGTGCAAGTTTGTTTGCCTACCACTTATGAGGGTTGAGGCTTGGCACTTCAGTGAATGCCAAATAACACAGTTGTGAATGTGGTTGCAATTGTGGATTCTCGTGGATGACAGGGAAAGCAGTGTGCAGAAAATCAGATCCTGTGGGGAAACAACATTCTCACTGGCTATCACAGGGTGAGTTTTGGAGAATTGTCTTTCAGAAGCTCCTGGAAGTATGTTGTGATGATCATTCTGCTCCCAGGAGTCTCCTCCCTTTCTCAGCATGCAAGTCTGCATATATGATGGACAGCCACAGCATGAGTCCTGGCAGAAAGGGGCTGTGGTAGAAGGCTCAGGATTGGGAGGTCAGGCTCTCACTTTCCTTGTCACCAAACTGCCCACAGCATCATTTGTTTCATCTTCACTGTGTGGATGGACTTGTACAATGATGACTTTTATGAGCGTAAGGACCATGACACCCTGAAAGAACTTACACAGTATGGCAAATTCAACTTGTCCTCTTCAGACTGGTCTTTCCCTTACATATTCTTCTTGACAAGCTGGAGGAGTGTGTGACCAGTGAGTCCAAGAAAAAGAGGAAGAAGTCCTTGTTTAGATGCCTCATAGCCTGTGAATAGGGTTGGAGCCTGGATGTCTAGGGATAGGCCTGAATGGCCAAGAGCCCCTAGTACTACCCGGCTTGGCAAAATGTTCTTTTATGGATATTATCTGCCAGGTAATTTTTCTTTTTGAAAATACATGAACATAGCCACTCATCAGTGTTCAGTCCAAGTTCAAACTATAGACATCCCCCATTAGTTCCTCATGGAAGTTTAGTTGCACCTTACCTTCTAGAGTCCACTCTAAAATCCTGTGCCTATTTCCATTCTCAGGTTAGCATTACTGTAGAGCAGCTTCTCCTGAACTCCAGATAAGGAATCTATTAGTGATGTTGGTGTTGGTAACCAATGGAGATCAGGAGCCATCCCTGCACTCCAGAAAGCATGTGAACATAGAGGGGTTTGTTCCATTTGTTGCAAAGCCCAAACAGGTTTTGAGTCCTGTGCATATTCCAGTGGTTCTGAACCCCACATGTGATGCAGGTGTACCTGCATGAACCAGCAAGGAAGAACATGATCCAGAATGACTTCCATTGACGTTTAGAATCCACCTAGATCGGCTCCAAACTAGTCAAATCAGCACTTGTTTTGTTGTGCAGGATAAAGTATTACCCATGGGGCTAATGGAAAATGCCCCCAGTCTATGTTCAGGAGAATCAATAAGTTCCCAGCCAGTGATATCTGGAAAAATCTGAGTTTCTACAAAATCATATAATGAGGTCCTAGAAAAGCTTTGAAGCCTGACTTAAATGTGACAAGCAAAGAAATTGGCCAGTTTGAGGCAATTTAATATCCTGGGTGGTATTTATTGTCATTTTGGGAGTAGAAATCAGACATTTATGGCCTACTAAAGTACTGTTCAATTGTGCTATAGGCTCTGAGTCCAGAGATTCAAATTTCTTTTTTTTAATTTATTGTGAAAATACTGTACAGAGGGGTTACAATTACATGGGCAAGATTTCTATAACCTATTAGCTCTCCATCATCTATACCTCCATTTCCAAGGAACACAAAGTTTTACAGGACTTCTACATTTCTTCTTCTGTTTCCACAACTGTTCCATTTATATAATTGTTGGTTTGTAAATCTGGTAGTAGAGCTGCATACTTATAATCAACCACAGCTTTTGGAAAGGCAAATCTGAATGCCATCCCAGGGCAAAAACTGAACACCTCATCTGAAAATAAACAAAACCAACTGCCTAGGCCAGGGGTCAAGTAATAGAATACCTCCCTAGTCAACTTAAACTTCTGAGCTCTATGCCAGGACAGCTTATTATTTTTTTCTCTCTCTCAGTGATTCCCAAATTGAGAACACAAAATTCCTTACATCATTGCATTTTTTTCCACAGTGTTTTTGTCCAGGATCAAAACCATCTGAAGATAATTTCTCCTACATCAGAACAAATAATAAAAGTATTACACACCTCTAGCCTCTAGCTTCTTGGCTTCAGCATACCTGCTCACTTGGCTTAGTCTTCCAACTCTTCTAAAACTGCATCTTTCAAACTATTATTCCAGCCAGGTGCTTGTGGTTCACACCTGAAGTCGTAGATACCAGGATGAGATCTGAAGATTACAATTGAAAGCCAGCCTGGGCAGAAATAATCTGCTCTAACCATCCAAAAAAAAAAAGCTGGAAGTGGAGCTGTGGTTTTAGCACTAGAGTGCTTGTCTTGAGCAAAAAAACTAATGGACGGCACACAGGCATTGAGTACAAGTCCTTGGCTAGAAGAAAACACAAAAACCCATTATTCATAAAAATATCCTTTTCTTGTTCAAACTGCTATAATTTTGTTTAAATTTTAATTTCAGGTTTTAGTCTTTTATTTTTGTATTATTTCCTTAGCTCCAGTTCTGTCTCAATTTTCCTAATTCAGTCTGTTTACCCTTGAGTCTGGATACGCATCGTCTGGACCAAATACACATTACCAACTTAGGTTATTAATTGTCAGGACTATTTTAGTAATAGAAAATGGTTTTTGTTGCTGTTGTTGCTCTGGTACTGGTATTAGAACTCAAGTCTTGGATGCTCACAAAATGCTCCCAACTCCATAATTGCAGAGGTCAGCATATATTGCTTTTCTTATAAAATTTTTCTTAGGTTTACAGTATTTTTTTTACAATTTGGCTATGGCTCCATTTCCTGTTTTTTTTAACTAATTAAGTGAATATGATGGAGTTATACAGGCTTTCCTGCCCTGGGTGATTGAATCCTAGCATCCTCAGAACTTAGATTACAGGTGAGTCTCCAGCATACATTAAATTGATTTTTTGAAGTTGTCCCTCACTATCATTTCTAAAATAGTTACATTGCATGTCAGATCTGTAAAATTTAGGAAAATGAATGATTGATGTCAAGAAGTCCACCAGAAAAGCAGTATGGACAGACTCCAGATGGACAAAAGTAGGGTACTAACAGTGAAATCAGAAGTAATGGCAGGTACAGGGCAGGGAGAGGATAGAAAGGGGGATTAAAATGGAAACATTCAATACAATACACATTTTAAAGGATATGTATGCCTATGTACATATAGACAGACACATATGTACACAAACCTACCCAATGTAACATATACATATATTTCTTCCCTTTTTCTTCCTTTCCATTTCTTTATTATGCTTCTGAGTAATGACCTAAGGGTCTTTTACATACTAAACACATCTGAGCTTCCCTTCTGTCATTAAAGAATGACAAGCCAAATGTTTTCCTTCCATGTCAGTCTTGAGTAGCTAGGAGTACAGGTGTGAGCCACAAGTACCTACTCTGAACAAATTCTGCTATATCAAATTGTTAATGGAGAAGACTCATACACATGAATTGTTTTAAAAAGGAGATTGATGATGAATACTTGCTTGTCTGAGAGAAGGCATGGATTGAGCCTTGAACAGCTGAATTCTAAATTTGTGATTGTTTTCTGTTTGGGTAGTGCCTGTAAGTGTTGATTCCAATATATTAAGTCTCTAAAGATTTTGGGAAAAAAAAATGCATGGGTTGTGGAGGTTTGGGTTGTGGAGGTTTTTTCCTTCCCACAATTTCCCATTCTTCCTTTTTCTATTATTTTATTTCTATCATCCTAGTTGTATATTTTAATTATTGAGGCTTTGTAACTCACCACTGTGAATTTTGCAAGCCTTATTATAATAATGTATTTCCTGACAACAGTAAAATAGATTTAGATTTAGACAATTATCATTGTCTAAATGGTTCCGTAATTAATCGGGAAGGAAATCCATAATTAAATTAGTTATATGTAAATACATGTTATATTCTTTACACTATATTATATATAATATATTATATAAGATTGAATATGATTTTTTCAAACTATGAGAGCATTTAACATTTTTAGTCTCAAGGGTATTTTTTCACAAACCAATGTAAAACATTATTGGGGAAAGTGGTGATATAACTTTGATTATAATTATATAAATATATATTTGTGTGTGTGGATATAATACTGTTTATTAATAGATGAAAAAATACATGTGTATATACATTTGTGTATCTATGTATGAAGTGAATATAATTAAGTTGACCACATTATGTCCCAAAAAAGGGCTATGAGTTGTATGTACAAGGTTCAGGCCTATAATCCTAGTTGTATAGGAAGGTGGGTTCTGAGTTTTAGCCTCTTTTACCATCATGGCATTAGACTTTGAGAGGAAGTCTGGGCCCCTCCAGGATAGCAAAGACACATATGCCGTTGGATCACCCTCCCTGACCCCAGAGAAAAGTCAGTAGAAATAAGGACAAGCTTCTTATCCTATGATAATCTACTCAATTCCTGTACCAAGATGGCCACCTGTAGATGGAAAGTTAGCATTCTCTCCAAAAGAGTCTCAAAAGAGCCTTCTGAACTATAGTCTCTGACTATACTGAATTAAAGATTATTATTGTTCCCAAGCTGCAAACACATATAAATATGCCAATGGCTCCAGAGATGGACAAAGTCTAACAAATACTCATATAAAATTATATATTATGTTTCAATAATTCTGTGACAAATCATCAAAGGCATGTCTTGACTTTTCTTTTTCTTTTTTTTTTTAAAGAAATGGAAACACACTGAGTGCATCAGGGGGTGAGGGATGGTTTGGTTGCTGAACTTTTTAATGTACTTCTGGGCATGGGAGATCCCTGTCTGGGTGACCTTTTGTGGGGGTGGGTGTCCTCACAGCTTCACAAAACAATGGCCATAACTTCTATGACATCACAGATACTTTTGCCATGGCAGCAGATAGGTTTCAGGCACTGATCTGGCCATCAGGTGGACTCAGCTACACAGAGAGCACAAAGGATGAGAGGAAATGACTGCTAGACACCAGGCTACAGCTTGATGAGCTGTCCTGACTGGTAGCTAGGATTACTTGAGCTGGAACAGGCTTATTCCCATGCTTAGGCTCCTGAGCACTAAAGACCAGGCACTAGGGGTTGGAGAAACAGAAGTGAATGTGGCTGCCTCCATGCCTATTTCATGGGGAGAAGAAAACCAGAAATCATAATGACAATTTCTATAAATCAGAGGCATGACATTGGTGGTATTGTGGGTACAACTTCACAGTGGGGAAAGGCAGAGACATCCCCGAGGAGGGGATATTTGATCTGAAAGCAAGGCCATCATCCATGCAATTTTCTAGGAGCAGATGTTCCAGGTAGCAAGAACAGCAAGTACATCCCCCATGGTGGGAACGGACCTGACTTGTTTAAGAAAAGGAAGACAGCATTGACATGCTGAGGTTCATGGAACAAAGAAGGACTGGTACAATGAAGAAGAAAGAGATCAGAGATGAAGACAGGAATAAATTAGATATTGTGTGCTACTTGTTACAGGAAGAAAAGTTCTGATTTTACTCTAAATCTGACATGACCCACCGGAACCAATGTTCTCAAATTGTAACCAGACACACCAGACTAACCTAGAGAATACTTTTAAAATGTGATGCTAGCCGGGTACTGGTGGCTCATACCTGGAATCCTAACTACCCCCAAGGCCAATATCTGAGGATGAGGTTTGAAACAAGCCCAAAGAGGAAATTTGGTAAGACTGACTTTCAATTAACCACCAAAAATCTGGAAGTGACGCTGTGGTTCAAGAGGTAGAACATTAGCTCAGAACAAAAAAAAAAAACCTAAGGGACAGTACCCAGGCTCAAAGTTTAAATCTTCACAAGACAAACCAACAAACAAAATATGCCCCGTTGTTCATCATTGGGCAATCTAGTTCAATATATTTGGTATGAGCCTTGGAAATTATATCCTTAGCAAATGCTCTCCTCTGAATTCTGCTTCATAGCCAGTTTTCAGAGCTCCAGCATCACCACTGTCTCCTCCAAGTTAGCACAGCAGCCTACCACTGGAAATTTGAAGAAATCTTTTTAGTAATCATAAGAAATCTGATCATTTGTCCACATACATCAAATCAGTAGTTGCCACATTCCACTATTCTGAATGTATTTAATCCCTTTTTGAGTTAATAAGCCTTAAGGAATAAAATCTATAGAATAGTTACTAAATTAATTAAAAAATCATCATTCTTCCAACCAGTCTTATAAGTTTATAAAAGCAGAGACTGCCGGGCACTTGTGGCTCACGCCTGTAATCCTAGCTAGTTAGGAGGCTGAGATCTGAGGCTCATGGTTTAAAACCAGCCTGGGCAGGAAACTCCGTGAAACTCTAATCTCCAATAAACCATCAGAAAACTGGAAGTGGTGCTATAGCTCAAGTGGTGGAGCACTAGCCTTGAGCTGAAGAGCTGAAGGAAAGGGCTTAGGCCCAGAGTTCAAGCGCCACGACTGACCTAAATAAATAAATCAATAAATTAATAAAATAAAGCATAGACTATACTGAAGAGTGCATATGATAATTTCTAACTATAATACTCTCATGAAATTGGGTTTTACAGAAACATCTTGATTGCTTTGCCACAGCAAAGGATAAATGATTTAAATAAGCTACATAACATCTCAGAAGGAAAATGTTACTGGGTTTAGATCAACTTCATATACCCAGTACTGAGGAAATAAGTTTCAGAAATGGCAGAGGCAAAGTATTATAAAAATCACTTTATCATGAGGTACAACCAGGCTGCCTAGATCAACCTTGCAGGAAAAAAGGGATGAATGAAAAGCAACTAAGGCTTCTAAAATGAGCCAGTTGGTGGTGCTTTATGCTTGTAATCTTCAGAAGCCTGAAAGCAGAGGGTTTGGATTCAAAGCCTTCCCAGGAAGAAAACCTTTTTCTCTGCAACCAGCAGATAGGAAACATCAACTCTGTGCCTACAGCCCAGCTGGATGCCTTCTTCCCACAGAGCTCCAGACAACCAAGACCCCTCATCTGAAATATTGTCAAATATATTAAAATATTATCTCCTGTTTGGGAGATAATATTTGAAAGATATATCAAAAACATTTCACTGACTTCTAAAGAAAGAGTGAAAGAGGAAATATGTGCTCACTAAAGGGTAAGTTACCTACCAAAATGATATTAATATGGCTAGATGCCCATTTGGAAACTTATCCACTCAGCCATCTTTCCTCACATCTTGTCAGTTAGCCTGAACTGTCAGATTTTTGGATGCAAGGGATGTGTATGAGTATGTAGGTTGTAAAAGTAATAATGAAAAGCTAAACACTGGAGGCTCAAGCCTGTAATCCTAGCTACTCAGAAGGCTGAGATCTTAGGATCCCAGTTCAAAGCCAACCCATGCAAAAAGACCCTTACCTCCAATTAACCAGCAAAAGACAGAAAGCTGAGCTGTGGTTCAAAAGGCAGACTACCAGCCTTGCAACAACAACAAAAGTTAAGGGACACCATCCAGGCCCTGAATCCAAGCCTCGGTAGTGGCTCTCACACACAAAAAATAACCATGATATCACCAGAGGATGTGCATATCTTAGGGAAGGATGCAGATGGATGGGATGATGAATGTATTGTAGCCCAGTCTGTGAAAAAACCTAGGTGAAATCTTTCCTCAATACATCTTCATTTCCCTCTACACATTTAAAATCACACACACACACACACACACACACACACACACACACACACACACACACACACACACACTTACATGGTTATATTTGTCTATATAATTATGTAAAATACATATCATACACACTTGCTTCAGAATTTTGTCCATCTTTTGGTTTTATAGGTAGGACAATATATCCAGGGTTTGGCTCATACTTGTAATTTCAGCTGCTCATGAAGGTGGGATCTGAAGATCACAGTTTGATGCCAACCCAAGGAAACAAATCCTCAAGATTCTTATTTCAATTAAGTAGCAAAAAGCCAGAAGTGGAAATGTGACTTAAATGACACAGTGACTGCATTGAGCAAAATAATCTAAGCAAGATACCAGACCTCCGTTCAAGCCTACATACTGGCCAACTACCACTCCAAAAGCCAAAATCCCCAAAAGACCAAACCAAAAACATGTCAAAATATTTTATAACTTTTGAAGCAAAATCCAATGAGGCAACGTAGTTTGTTGAAGATTTGGTGGTAAAATGTTGAAAAACCCCAAATTCCACATGTGTTTAAATGATGCAACAGACAAGCAACCAAGTAAAAATTTCCCAATAATGTTCCTTAGTATTCACTGGGACCCTTGACAAATATTTTTTTGTATGCTTTTCAAAAAATCAGTTAATTTTCAGTAGTATAAATCTTTATTATAAGTTATAGAAGTTTTTTAAAGTTCCAAAGTGAATTGAATGTAAAACAAAAAGCACTTAATATTACCAGTTTCTATGACTCTGGTAGAAAACCTGTAGTACTGTGGCCTTTATGAAGGAGGAGAGGGAAGACTGGTCATGAAATGTTGGGAAGAAGAGTTTCCAATTGACTGTTTGAAACCCACTCTTCTGCCCCCCACCCCAACAGGCAGAGGCTTGAACTCAGGGATTAGGTGCTGTCTTGAGCTTCTTCTGCTCAAAGCTAGCATTCTACCACCTGAGCCATGGCACCACTTCTAGCCTTTTCTGAGAAGTTTGTTAGAGTTGAGAGACTTACATACTTTTATGTTTGGGATTGGCTTCACATCTCAGTCTCCTGAGTAGCTAGGATTATAGTTGTTAGCTTCCCATGCCTGGCTTACATTCCACACTATTGAACACATAAAATTCAATTAGGAGGCTAAGATCTGGAGAATGGTGATTCAAAGCCAGGCCAGGCAGAAAAGTCTGCAACTCCATCTTCAACAAGCAAAGAGCTGGACTTGAGCAGTGTTTCAAGTAAGGTGAGTATGAGACCCTGATTTCAAATACCATTATGGGCAAAAACAAAACAAAATAAAGCAATGTCCCAAATTAAAATAATAAAATTGCTCAAAACCAAAATAATGGTCATTAAATAAGGGTTTGAAAAGTAGAAAACAAATACAACCCTCCATAAATCCACATATAAAAATCTTCCAGCCAGATACCGGTGGCTCAAGCCTGCAATCCTAGCTACTCAAGAGGTTGAGATCTGAGGATCATGGTTCAAAGCCAGCCCAGGCAGGAAAGTCCCTGAGACTCTTATCTCAATAAACTACTCAGAAAACCAGAAGTGGCACTGTGGCTCAAGTGGTAGAGTGCTAGCCTTGAGCTGAAGAACGAGGGACGGTGCTTAGGCCCAGAATTAAAGTCCCATGACTGACAAAACACAAAACAAAATCCAAAAAACAATAAACAAAAAAGAAACTTCCACAAAATATTTGAAATGGGTGAATTTTCAATAAGGAAACAACATTTTTCTTTCCTTTTTTTTTCTTGCAACAGCAAAAGAGATGGTTTATTGTACATGTGTCACACTTGGCCACAACTATGAACAAAACTAGTCCAGAATGTCACAGGTCCGGGGCACAGGACCATCAGGGGATGCTGGTTATGAGCAAGGTGTGTCTTTCAGAGATGATCTTGGCAATGAAAGTTCTGGATCCACTGGGAAATCACAGCGGCATGCAGTCCAACATCTCAGCATCCCAGCCTATGGCATTCCTTATTCCTCCTGCTCCTCTGGCCTCGATGGGTGCACAAACTGGTTTACTTAGACCTCTGCCTCCTCTTTCTTCTTTTGCCCTTCAGCCTGCACATTCGCTTCCTCTACTTGGCTCTCATGGTGCTGTTTTTTCTAGGAAGATGGTGCTAAGGCAAAGAGCAGGAAACAACATTTTTCTACCTAAAGATGTCTGTGGGGAGAACAGTGGAAGAAATAGATTTATTCCCAGATATTTAGACCAACATGCCAATTCTGATATATCTATGATGATAGAGACTAGCTTTAGAATGATAAAAATAAACCAAAGGATTACATCCCAAAGTATTGGACAAGGCTAACAAAGCAGAGTAGGGCATCAGGGTATAGGGTAAGAGCTATGTAGAAAAACTAGTTGTTCCTACAATGAAAAGTATTACCAGGCCTAGCAATTCAAGTTCGCCATACCAAGTAGATTTTGAAAAATAGTCTGTTACTTATTATATTAAAGAAAAATTTAAACTTGTAGGCTCTTCAACTTTATATCAGACAACCTAAACTTTGCTCAGGGGACATGGTACTTAATATTTGGATCATCAAGTGCCAATTGCAAATTTAATTATACAAATAATAACTCTACTAATAGAGAATGTTAATGGTTTCTTATAGATGGAGCTGAAGGTAAAACTGCTAAGACTTTTCCCACAGAAGAGACTATTCTTATTACACCTCTTCCCATGGTCTTCCAACTGCCTCAGTTCATTAATTTTTTTTTTTTACAAAACTTGAAAATTTCCACTTTATTCACCCAGATGTCTTTTTAACACTTCAAAGGCTGTTTTTGAGAAATAATAAAATTTTCAAAAGCACAAAAAATGCCACCCAAGTTAAGAAGTTTTGAGATCAAGCAGATGAAAGGGAAAATTTGAGTAAGGAGCGAGTTTAGTGTCCTAGCCATGACAAAATCCTAAGAGTTAGTGAGTGAACACATGACTCTGCACATATCCACAGAGTTGAAGTCACATGATGATTCTGGCTCCTGGTCCTCCTCTTTGCCTTCCTGGTCTGACACACCATTCTCTGGGATGCTGAGCTCTTCTTTAGGCTTTCTTCATTCCCCTCCAGTAACTCCTGCTTTATAGGCTTGCACAAGATAGGCTTTTTCTTCATTTTGACATTTGGTTTAGGTTGAGAAAGCTATTTTTTCTCCAATTCAATGCTGTTTGCCTATAAAAATCACAATAAGAAAAACCCAACTAAGACAAGCATCCTTGGTTAAAGGCATTCTAGGTTGTAATCTCTGAACGTTTAGGACCTACTTTACTCTTGGCTTTGACTGTCTTTTGTCTTCCTTCTCAATCAAACTCCCCCCACTCCCACTCCTAGGGCTTGAACTCAGGGCTTAGAATCTGTTCTTGTTTGCTTTTTTTTCCCCCTCAAGGTTAGTGATTTTCCACTTGAGCTGCAGTTCCACTTCCATCTTTTTGGTGATTAATTGGAGATAACTAAACCATGATGCTCAGATCTCAGCCTTCTGAGTAGCTAGGATTACTCAATGAATTTTCAGGAAGAGGCATCATGATGTTATGGGATTTCATGAAGTCATAAATATGATGATACCCAAAACCTTGAACAAGGACATTCTCAACTTCACCCCAGCATAACCATTGAAGTGAGGGATTTTAAACACTTATACATTAGTACTGCTCATCCTCCCCTCAGACTTCAGGATCACACATCACATTTGACTATCAAGCCTCACTGGTTACCTGGAACTCCCAACAACAGTTTCTGCTTTCCTTTTACTTGGAGACCTGAAACTTGAAGATTAGGATTTACTTTGTTCAATTTTGAGTCTCCTCGGTATTTTTCTTTAATTTTTGTTAATCAGTTTTTAACTTGAAGTGATACTCTGCTAAGATCAAGGCAACCTAAGACATAGCATATCATTTTTAATTGTCTCTTTGCTTAGTTTACTTTAATCAAGGGATTAAGAAAGCTATTATAAGGTTTTTGGTGGGGGTAGCATTGTGAGGGGAAGGGCAAATGGACAAATGTGGTGGAAGTACTTTATGTGCTCCTACAAAAGTAAACAATGAAGGTGGGGGAAAGTGGCTCACAACTTTAATCCCATCTATTCAGAAGGTTGTAAGCAGGAAAAATCAGTGAGTCTTATCTCCAAAAAACTACCAAAAGAAAGGAAATGGGTTGTAGCTCATGTGGTAGCATGCTAAGATTAAGTAAAAGGAGCATAGATATGGTACTCAGGCCCCGAGTTCAAGACCTAGAATAAGCACAAAACAAACTAACAAAACCTGCTGAAATTGCTTTAAGAAGGGTCTATGAGAGAAAAATGGTTAGGGTAGATTTGATTTGGGAACATTTGGTATCTGTCACAGTATGTGTGAATGGATCCACTATAGGTTGCTGTGGAAATATTATTCCTTGTTCCATTATGAGCTATTTGGATTCACTATTTCAGTGTGAAATGATATTTCTTGAGAGAAAATTGTCAGTTTGGAGCCCAGCACTGCTGGATCATGCCTATAGCCTTAGCTGCTCAGGAGGTGGAGATCTAAGGACCAATGTTTGAAGCCAGCCCATGAAAGAAAGTCCATGAGACTCATCTCCAAAAAACTACTAAAACACTCCTGGAAGTGGTGCTGTGACTCAAGTGGCACAGCACTAGTCTTGAGCAAAATTAGCTCAAAGACAGCATCCAAGCCCTCAGTTCTAACCCCAGGATCATCATATACACAGAAAAATTTTAGTATGACTTCTGAACAAGGTTTTGTACCATTTTTCCATGAGTTCATTTTCAGACAGCACTATGTCCTGTGGGAGGCTTCTGTGTTCTGGCTTACATGGCATTTCTATTACATGATATGTAATAGGCATGTACACAAAATTCCCTCACTCAAATTATATTCTTCAGTTAACAATCTATTATGGGAAAGAATTGAATTTCCCCATTTGTTTAAGTACTCAATGAATTTAACAGTATAAATTTGTAGATTGCTATTTAAGTTATATTCAATTTCTATTAATTTACTCTTTTAAAGTTCTTATTCTTAGTTTATGTAAGTATGTATGTATGTATGCATGTATGTATTTTGTTGGCCATGGGGTCTGAACAAAGGGCCTGGGAGCTGTCCCTCAGCTTTTCAGCTCAAGGCTAGTGCTCTACCACTTGAGCCACAGTACCACTTTCTGCTTTTCTGCTTATGTGGTTCTGAGGAATTGAACCCAGGGCCTCATGCATGTGAGGCAAGCACTCTACCATTCAGACACCTTCCCAGCCCCTCTTTGTTTAGTTTTAAAGTGCCTTTAATGACCTTTCTTAATATAAGATGATATAATTCTATAACTATATCTAGTTTTTTTAATAGGTTGATGATTTCCCATAGATTCACCGCCATCAAAAGATACAAAGTATTTCCTTCACCCTTAAAAGAACAGCCAACTTCTGTTTCCTCAGAAGTTGCACAGAGGTTCTTCCTGCAGAGTATCTCATACTTATATCTAACACCATGTGACAGAACAGACAATAACAATGTCTTGTTATTCTGTTATCCTCAGAAAATAAAATGCTATTCAAAAAGACTTTGGACCTTTGTTTCCTCATGTTATTTATAATTTAAGGGAGCTCAATGCCAGACATTACTATTTTCTGTAGTTGTATGTTACAAGATCTACATTCATTCCCATGGAATATTTTATTTTTGTTGGGTGTGGTGGTCCTTGTCCTAGGGCTTCAACTCAGGACCTGGTAATGTCACTTCAGTTTTTTGCTCAAGGCTGGGACTCTTCCACTTGAGCTACCTCACTGCTTCTGGCTTTTTAGTGTTAACTGGAAATAAGACTGGGTAGGTGATGGAGTGGGTATGACTGTGATACATTGTATCCATGTATGGGAACTTCACAACCTCCTTCTTGTACAACCAATACTTGCTAATGAAAAGAAAGATAATTAGAGGTCTAATTGTTCACAGTAAGTTTCTTGTAATTTCCCTTCTTATGTCTTTCTCATTTTTTTCATGCTAGCATGTGCTCAGTGCTGACCCTTAGCTCTTTTTCTTATGGCTAGTACTTCAGCCACAGCTCTAGTTCGTTTTTGCTAGTTAATTGGAAGAAAGAAACTATCTGATATTTGTGCCTAGGTTGTCTCTGAACCTCAGTACTCAGATCACAGCATCCTGAGTAGCTAGGATTACAGGTGAGAGCTACTCAGATCCTTGTTGTCTCCTAAATTATCCCATGTTCATTTCACAATGGCAGTCCATTTCCATGGTTCCCAGCTTTGCAGCAAGAGCTTAATTATAATCCAACACCAAGTCTAACCTCACCACAGATGCTATGTTTTGTGTCATACTCTGACTATAGACACCCTTCTCCTGGCTGATGCATTGCAACAACCTAGATGGCTCTCATACTAGGCCACAAGGATAGGAAGCCAGGAAACACTAGCTTAGAAGCTGTAAAATCAGAGGAGCAAAAAAATATCGTAGTGCATTCCGCTGTGATCTTATTCTGACTTAAACAGCCTTGTCATCTATTACCAGGAGTAGCTTTGACATCACATTCTGAGTAGTGGCTGGGTGTAAGCTGGTGTGTCCGAGCTAACTATAGTATTGTCCTGAGCCTGTGCAGACTGAAGAGAAAAGCCAGTGCCAGTAGCACACACATTGGAATAACAAAGCAACCTATAGTTAGGCATTGCCACTCTTTGTTCTACAGTAATGAATGAATGACTCTCTAATTTCTTGACAAGAAATTCCTGCAGACCCATATGCAGCTGCCTCATCAGAGCAAGTAAAGAGCCTGGTGCTGCCTGGAGGAAACACTGTGAGAAGCTGCCAGAAAGCATCTGTCTACTGGACTCATGGGGCTCCTCTGTCCTCTAGAATTAATGACAAATGAGGAGCAAACACCTCCCCCTCTAGGCAGACATACACAGGAAGAGCATTGCCACAGCACAACAGGGGACTCTCAAGACAAACACTTCATCTGTGCTGTCAGAACTGAGAGGTTTTTTTTGGGGGGGAGGGTCCGGTTGTGGGGCCTGAATTCTGGGCCTGTGCCCTGTCCCTCAGCTCTTCAGCTCAAGGATAGTGCTCTACCACTTGAGCCACAGCGCCACTTCTGGCTTTCCATTTTGCTTATATGGTGCTGAAGAATCGAACCCAGGGCCTCAGGCACGCAAGGCAAGTGCTCTACCACTGAGCCAACTTCCCAGCCCCAGAGCTGAGAGTTTTTAATGACACTTCATCCCACAGTGCTCCCTAAAACCTTCATCCCAACCCTGCTCCTTTCATGTCCCTGACAATGTTTATAGGCATCCCACATCCAGACTGAAGATGTTCCTTCATGTTTGGAGTAAGTCTGATCAGACTTTATATGGATCCACTGCTCAGTCAGAACTCTCGATCCCTCCCATCCCCATTTTGATACTGTGTGTCTCTTGACCTATTCCTGTCTTCTCTTTTCAAGATTCAGTCAGTGCCGGGTACAGGTGGCTCACACCTGTAATCCTAGCTACTTAGAAGTCTGAGATCTGCGGATCGTGGTTCAAAGCCAGCTCAGGGAGGAAAGTCCGTGAGACTCCTATCTCCAATAAACCACCAGAAAACCAGAAGTGGCTCTGTGGCTCAAGTCGTAGAGTGCTAGCCTTGAGTTGAAAAGCTCAGGGACATCACCCAAGCCAAGCCCAGAGATCAAGGCCTATGACTCAAAAAATAAATAAATAAATAAAAGAAAGCAAAAACATACAAAGCTCAGAATGGCAAGCAGCTGAAAACAGGATGGAATAAACCAACATTATCTATGACAGTTTTCAGATTATGCAGAGAATTGCCTGCATTGTTGAAGCCCAAGCCCACCTGATAGCTGAGTTTTAGCTGGCTGGCATGCCCATGATGCCAGGTAATGGTATTCACAAGTTTTGTGATATTATTGGATGAGACCAATAGGCTTCAAGTTGGGAAGCTGAAAATTTTCTATTGATCTAGAAGGAGAAATATATCAGGACAAGAAATGGGATTAACACAATGCCAAAAGCAAAAGGCCATCCAATCCAAGGAAGACAGAATAACTCTGTCTCTGAAAAGATGATTCTCTCAAAGGAATCCTGAGCTGAGTATGGTGGTCTATGTTTGCAATCTCTGAATTTAGGAGGCTGAGTCAGAAGTTAGGTTGAGACTAGCCTAAGTTCCATGCCAAGAGAAGAACACAAAACCAAACCTCATCTTACAAAATAAAAGAAGGACTGGGAATGTGGCTTAGTAATAGAGTGCTGGCCTAGCACATACATGAAGCCCTGGGTTTGGTTCCTCAGTACCACATAAAGAGAAAAGGCTGGAAGTGGTCCTGAGGCTTGAGTGGTAGAGTGCTAGTCTTGAGCAAAAGAAACTCAAAGTGAATGGTGTTAGGAAAAATGTAAAATTAATGAAATAGCATCTCTCTCCCTCCCCTATATCCCTTCCTGCTTTCCTCCCTCCCTCCTTTTCTCAGTACTAGAGTTTATACAAAGCATTTCATGCTTAGGCAGGTGTTTAACTCTTAATCCACACCATGGCCTTTTTGTACTTTAGTTTTTAAGTTAGGGCATCCTGTTTTCTTCCCATCCCAGGACCAGCCTCCCATCTAGCTGAGATTATTGGAATCAGCCCAGCTTGATGATTGTGATCAGATCTCACTTTTTGCCTGGGTTGGTCTTGGATTGCAGTCCTCTCAATCTATGCCTCCCAAGTAGATGGTACTATCATGCTTAGCCTTTAAAATGATCACTTAGAGCTGGGCGCAAGTGGCTCCTGCCTGTAATCCTAGCTACTCAGGAAGCTGAGATCTGAGGATCGAGATTCAAAGCCAACCAGTGCAGGAAAGACCATGAGACTCTTATCTCCAATAAACCACCAGAAAACCTAAGTGGTCCTGTGGCTCAAGTGGTAGAGTGCTAGTCTTTAGCTGAAGAGCTAAGGGACAGCAGCACCCAGGTCCAGAGTTCAAGTCCAAAGACAGACAAAAAAAAAATCACTTAGAAAGATTAAAAAAAAAAAAAAAACTCCCGAATTCTCACATTTATTTAAATAGCGGCTGCCAGTCATATTTTATAAAGCACTTATGGGGCCCATGAAGTCTTTTATTTTTAAAATACAATAAACTAGTACTAGAGCAGTTGGGATAGTGTTCTGCCAGTAACACAACTCTAAGAGCCTTGGAGGGAGCAAGCAAGCCGGCTACAGGCCAGCGCCGCCGCCGCTTCTTCTGAGCAGCAGTGAGAAGCAGCAAGCAGCCATGGCTGGGGCACAGGCTCCTCAGGCCAGACCCTGCAGGCAGGGCAGCCCCTCCAAATCCCCCAGGCCTCAAAGGCTCCAGCGCCGAGCTTCCTGGGCTCATCCCTAGGCTGGAGGTGCAGTGAGAAACAGCAAAGGAGCCAGCGAGACTCCTCCAGTGTCAGGGCAACCATGCAGGAGTGGAGCCAAATGGCCAAACTTGCAGCAGCGACTGCAGCAGTTGTTGCTGCCAGGGCTCCTGCAGCTGCTCAGGCACAGCCAGAGGCAGAGAAAAACTCCAGGACTGACACAGCCCCCTTCCACCCAATCTGCCTAAGATCTGGGAGCTGGATCGGGAGCAAAAGGAGAGGGGTTCATATGGGTGTTGGAGGCATAGGCCTGCAAAACCCCATCTGAGCACCTGTGTGCTCTGAGGATGCATGCAGGCATGCATTCCTTCCTTCCAATTTATTTATTTTTGTTGGTCGTGGGGCTTGAACTCTGGGCCTGGACGCTGTCCCTCAGCTCTTCAGCTGAAAGCAAGTGCCCTACCACCTGAGCCACAGGACCACTTCCAATTCTTCTCGGGAAGGAAGGGACACCCTTTCCTCCATGCTGGCCAAAGGTTCTGCCCCCGGTGCAAGGCTCAGGTAATGGTTTGCAAAAAGTACCATTCATGCTTCATCTACTTAATCATGTAGAACAGTACCTGGAGACCCCCCCTATGTGTAATCAACTGTGCTTTACCTGCTTTTACAACCTTGATTAGTGGAACTGCTCCACTTTTGTTGACAAGGATTAGCTTTTTCTGTTTAAACTCTCATTGTCTGTGCTCCCATAAAACTGTTTAACTCTCTGCCCCTGACTGAAGATTTACTTCTCCTGCTTGTGTGCTGTATATAAGCATGTGATGTTCCAATAAATTTTGTCTATACCCACATGGTGTAGTCCCTTCTTGCCTATACCACACATCGTGTTCCCAGATCCCGTTGTGGAAACAGCAACAGATGGGGTTATGCCGGTTGATGCCTCTGACATCTCCCCCCTTTTTTGTTTTTTAAGTACAACCATAAGCAAGAGATCCTTTGCAGAAGGGATTTGCAGAAACTATTTTGGAATGTAGACAGCAATATCTTGACAAGACATAATGCAATCAATCCTGTAGAAACACTATGGGTAAAACTGTGCCACCAGGTATGAGGATCCAATTGGTTTAGCACAGATGCAATTCCCTCAGCCAGACCTTCATATCCCACCCCAGGGAGTTGTGCCAAGAAAGTCTCAATGACTTCCTGCTGTAACTAGTGGATGTCCCAAGTCAAATTTTCTTGCAAGACCGGCAGGTGGTAGTGAAGTCCCTGCCAAGTAATGTTAGAAGTGTTGAATCAAGTAGGAGTGATGCACAGTTTATTGAGCTCTAATCACACTTGAAGGTTAGCTGTTTCTGCAGATCAATTATCTGGTCTCCCATCCACTGCACCGTGTGTTGCAGGGTGTTCAGACGGGAATCAATGTCCTGTTTAATATTGTGCTGATGAGTCTATAGCTGGTGATAGTCCAGCCACTTCTCTACAAAGTCCTTGGTTTGGATGGAGGAATGCAGGGCCACTCCGGCAGTCGCAGCAGTCATGGTGATAGCAGTCATTTCAAGGATCACAGCTACACTCAGACCCAGGAATCTCCTAGTTCTCTTCAGCAGTTGCTGGAAGACTCCTGTCAACAAACCAACAGTGGGGCTCTCCTGCCAAGGTCGGGTGAGATTAACAGGCACTCAGACCCCTAAGCGAGATCTTAATATCAGGAGAGACTGAGAAGGCATTTAAAAAGAAATAGTATGATTTAAGCATGTAAAGAGTCCAGGCTGCGTGGGTTCTCATTGATTGACACTGTCCCTGTGGGCTAGTACATAGGAAAGTTTAATACAACCCTGTACAGTAGAAGAATGGTTCCTGTAAAATGTATAATTTGCCTCATGGGCCCTAGTAAAGTGACCAACCCAATTCTGAGTTGTATAAAATTGCGTGGCAAGTTTTATAAATGCCACTGCTCAGGCCCTAAGTGTCCCCTGAAATTTATATGTGGCCTACGAGGCACAAGGCCTCCATCATGTCAGGTGAGCAAGCCAATGGGTTCTACATGATTTATAACTCCATTGTATAGACGTCACCATCAGAAGAATTATTAGTATACCAATCACCAACATGCTTTTCAGAATAATTGGCAATGAAACATCCATGAGGACCTCAATCTATAAATGAGATGTTATCATTATGCTGTATAATCTTTCCTCTAGGGTTTTGACACTGAGACCACTGAATAGAAACATAAACAAAATTCAATAATTAATGTCCTGTCATACTAGGTTAGGTGGTTGCCTGTCTTATTTGTATAAGAATGATCCTTACCAATAAAATTTAAGGAAATTGTGCTGAATAGCCCCATATGATTGTTGATTTTATCATCAGGCAAGATGTATGCCCATACCTGTCTTCTGGTTGGTAAGCAAGGTGATGTCCCTAAACACAGTGGTAAAGACTCAAATCCTAAGGAAATAATATAAGGTATTCCTTCCTCACCTGGATGATTAGGGTCTGCATGATCCCATGGTGGAGGAAAATACGTGCTGTCATTTGTGTACGCCACTGGACCTTGGTCTAGCTAATCCACTAATTTTAACAATGGTGGGTGAGTGATATAGGCCCAATATGCATGTTCACTACCCACTGCAGAAGTATTCACAAGCAGTGCAATCATGGCCAAAACAGATATTCAGGTATTCTAGGGGTTTTTGTACTGACCAGGGTGGCTTCGGTCTTGTGTCAACACCTTATTCTGACCCCATGTTGCTGGGGTCAAGCTGGTTTTCTTAAGATAAGAATGATGGCTTCCTCCGGACTTCAACCTTAGGTCTGCAAAGCTGCTTACTAGATCTTCTTCCTCACGGTTGTGTTGTGTTGTTTTTGCTTCTCTGGAGGTCGGATGAGTCAAAAAGGGACCCAGATGTTGCCAGTGGATCCATCTGGAATGATAGAAACACTGTTTTCCCTTATGGGGCATTAGTCTTAGTCTTCATTGATTAAATTTTTTAAACCATATGGGAATAGATAGTGAGATGCTGCTAGAGGGATAAAATGCTTTTCAGCTTTAGTGAAAGGATCACTTTGAGTGAAATTTTAAAAATTTAGAGTAAATAAGGTTAAGGCAAAAGTTTCCCTTGGGGATTCCCCTTTTTTGTTTTTTTAATAATTGAAGCTTAAATGTTTTATGGGTGTGTAAACAGTTGGCATTAGTCTACACAGGTTGATTAAAGAAGTTTTACCTAGGGACTAACTTTAGTAAACTCTCCTAATATTTTTCTGATTGTACACTGGCTTTTATAATATAGTGTGGGGTAGTTTGTCAAGGTGACAACTTTTTACTAATTACATTTTATTCCAAACTAGAGTTTAGGCATAATTTTTTAACTTTTCATAACTGTATGGACCCTTTGGGGGGGGGGCTATAGCAGCATAGCCTGTTTAGTACTTTGGTTTGTAAAAGATTTAAATAGTCTAGGATGTTTAAAGGTAAGATCCATAAGAAGTTCCACTTGTAGGTGTTCAGTGGCAGTTTTGTAATTGACAAACAAGTTATAAAAGCAGAACGAACAGTTAGTGATTACAAATTGCATCAAGGCAAATAGGGTGGTTGAGTCCACACAACCGCCTGTAGACATCCTGGTATCTAGGCTGGAGATGGGGGCATTGCACCCAGCTTCAAGGCCTGGAGGTGGGACAAGTCTTACCTTGAAATCCTAGGAAAACATTACCTCCCCAAATACGCCAAAGCATTGTTTAGCTCCTCAAATAGCCTAGGAGGGAAAGGCCATCCTTTGGAATACAGATGTTTAGTGTGGCTCCTGGTGCTTAACTCTCTACTTAAGCCCTTATCTTCGAAAATTTAACATTTGGTCTAAATCCTGATATAAATGATCTTTTTAGTAATTATCAGACCACAATTTTGTTTTATTTTGGTGTTTATACCAATGTTTCTCTCCTTACCTGGGACTTATTTGTCTCAGTTAAATTTGAATTTTCTCCTTCCTTGTTCTAATTAATACCCTATCTGTTTACTTTTGATCTGGTCCTAACAATTTCATATTTTATTCTTAAACAAATTTATTTGGTTAGTGTCAGCCCAGAATTTACTGCCAATTAGGGTTTTAAGCACATACACAGCAGTTTGGATTTAAGCTATTCCCCACAATTCACAACCTCAGCCTTTTACAGCCAACTATTACAAATGGTTGACAAGTTCTTGCCCAGTTATGCATGCTTATAAAGTAGCTTGCCATGACCTCAGCTCTGATCAATTTTAGAAGAGCCAAACATTATTGCCAAAGTCCCAGGAGTGCTTCTTTCTATGTTAGGGTAAACGCAACCTTGACATTTCCCTTGGTCACTGGACTTGAAGTTAGTGCCTGAGTGCTGTTTTTCAGCTTTCCAGTGCAAGAATTGCACTTTGCCACTTCGGAATCCAAAGCAACTCTGCCCGCTTTTTTGGCACTCTGCTGGCTAGTTAGAGATGATAATCTTTCTCTGCCTGGACTGGCTTTGAACTGCAGTTTGTAGATCGCTCACCTTTGGTCCTCAGCTCCACCCTCATCTGGGCCCCCTCCCATTTCTGGAGTTCCCTCCATACAACTGGTCTCTCCCTCTCTCCACCCAGATCCACCTGAACTCCCATCTACCTCACTTCCTTTTCTCTCAGATACTTCTGCTACCAGGATGATGATGGAGGTCATGTGCTCCCTCTTGGGGGAAATATGGCTCCTCTAATAAACCTTGTAATAATCTTTCTCCTTTGCCTGCCTGCCTCTGCATGGTCCCATAGGATGGATGTGTCTGATCCTCTTTCACTGGTGGCTCCATACTGGGATAGGTTCTCCAGTGCATTTGCTCCCCCTGCACTTCAGAAGGGAGTTCAAACAGCTGCCCTGGGACCTATTCTGAGATCCTTCACTCCAGTCACCAGAGGACCATCAAGGTAACTTTCTCCTGACTGAGTGCTCTACCAGCCCATCCAGCCCCACTAATTAATTCCCACTCCAGGGTAAGTGACAAGTTTGTCTGAGGTTGGGGTTTCTGATTCCAATATCAGTGGTAAGGCCACCTGAGCCTTTCTGGGCTAACTGAGCCCCACCCTCATCATATGACCAAAAACTTAGGCCAAGTGCTGGAATTAGCCACTAGGGGCCTACCATGGCCCAAGGACCCACCTTGGACCAACATAAGGACAGTCTCCACTGGTGGGGCCACCACCTATTTAGGAGCCAACCTGCACTGCAGAGGACACTCTACTCTAGGCACATGGCTTCAGGTCACTTACCATGGGAAGGACACTAAATTTCTTTACATTAAGGCCACCTGGCCTTGGAGGGCTGTTCAGTCCCCATCAGTTAAATTTGGCCCCACATTTAAAACTCCACTTCTGAGAATGCTTGAGCAAGTAGCTCTCTCTCTCTCTCCCCCTCCCCTTAAACTCTGCCTCTTGCCAAAATTACCTGCTTGTAACTCTTTCACAAGTATTTCATATGCTAAACGCTTTGGTTAAGCCCTGGAAGAATGTAACCAGTAATTGCTTGTTTCTACTCATTAGATAGGAAATGGGTGAGTTTAAGTCTAAACTCCCTGAAATAAAGGCCAACAAGTATGGATATTACCAAAAGTGTATTACTCTTCTCTCTAGCATTGAGCAAGTGGTGGATATGCCAAATTGGCATCTTGGTACTTCAGCTTGGTACTACCCCTTCCCCCTCCCCTGTCCTGTGGTGCCATTATGCTAGGCCAAGTGTATGTTCCTATTGCCTCCTGTTCACTAGGTTTCTTGTTGGCAAAGTTTTGTATTTTAAACTGACCACATGGTTCCATCATAATTAGAAAAGTAGTTCCACTAAAATTTCAAAACTTTAAAAGTCTATTTTAAAATCTAAGCACGCTCTATAATCTGTGCACAAACATTTCTGTCTGTGTCTTATTTGACTATATGTAAGTGATTATGGTTTCAAGGTTACTCTGCCTACTAAAAATCTTTGTCAATGGAAGCTGTGAATTAATCTAAATTGCTTTAAAACTTTGTGACCTGACTAAGCCAAAGAAAAAAACAGGCAGTTTTAAAAGACCTTGGAAAAGGACTTAAAAAAGACAATGTCCTTTACAAAGTAAATGAAATTGGTAACTGAGTTGGCTGTGAATTATGTCATTCCTATGTCCATCTATGCTAAGAGTTAACTATTGTACACTGACCATGGCTAGTAAACTAAAGCTAAGGGTTTGATTCTCTAGTTTTCTCCCCTGTGTGCCGATCAACTTCAATTAAGATCAAGGGACCAGAGTGACTAGGCCCAGGCACAGCTGCCTAAACAAGTGGCACCAGCCTGCAAAAGCCAGTGTAAACCAGGTCTCTAACCAGTATATGTAGAAATATTGCAGGTTACCAACAGGAGGTGCAACAGTCCATACATGCTGGGAGATGCCACAGTCTCTCTCAGACTCTGGCCTTGCTTCATCTCACATGACCAAAAGCCTGTTAATTAAGGGTAAAACACAAGCCACATTAGATATTTGGATCTGTAAATGTTCATCGCCAGAAGTTAGACCATACGGAGTCTATGAGCAAAGGATAGAAATTGATTTCTATACTATTTTACAATTGGAGGTAAATTCCTAAAGGTAACTCAGACTGCAGAAAAAAAAATGGCCACTCTTTCTATTCACTGCCCACAGGACAGCCTACAGGCAAAGAATATACAGCCCAGTGTTTCAATGATGCATTTAAATGCAAATTAAAATAACTTTACAAAAAGGATTTAAAATGACATCCCCCTTGTAAAAATTTGAGAAGTTGTAGGGAGTGGCTGGCCTCCCAGACAAGTTTAAAAGATAAATTTTTCCTAAAGGTTTATTTCAAAGTAAAAGTATTCTAGTTTGCCCTTAAAGTTTTTTGTAACAGTTGCCAAAAGGCCCACAGTAAAAGATAGGGCAAGTTTGTCAAATGTAATTTAATAAGTAAAACCATGCTTATAAAACTACTTCCAATGACCATCTTTGTTGCTTTTAATTGGAGTAAAAGTGACTGTTTGTAAAAAAAAAAAAAACAAAAAAAAAAACTCATTGATCTGTAGTTCGAAGCCAGTCCAGGCACAGGCAGACTAAAGTCCCTGTGAGATTGTCATCTCTAATCTGCCAACAGAGTGCTCAAAGCTGAGTTGTTTTGGAGTTTAAAGTGGCCAAGTGCTAGTCCTGAGCTGGAGAGCTGAGGGACAGCACTCAAACCCTGAGTTCAAGTCCAGTGACTGACCAAGGAAAGTGCCAAAGATGTATTTATCCCAACATAAGAAAGGCACTCCAGGGACCCTGACAATGTTAAAACATCCAGAGGCAATTACAAACAAATGTTTGGATGACAAAAGTGGTATCAGGTCCTGAGTTACTTGAGCTTGGTCCTCCAAAAAATTGATCAAGCCAGAAGGTCATGGAAAGATAAGTTTGTAAACATGCCTATCACCCATGTTGGTCTAACTGGGCAAAACTTTCCAGAGATCTGTGATAGTGGGTAATAAAAGCTAAGATTGTAGAATGTAAATCCCAAAACCCCTGTATCTCCTCAAAGTCCTAATTGGCAGTAACTTTTGAGCTGGTTAAATTCATCTGTTGAAAAGCTTGTAGAGCTGAGATTATGTTCCTATTGAGATCTGTCTAAAGGCCTACATAGGTAGGCATTCCTCTGCCAGACAGAAAATGCTTTTATAAACCAGGGTGTTAAACAGGCTATGCTGCTGTAGCCCAAGAAAAGGCCTGTACATTTGTTATAGGTTAAATGTTGTCTATAAGCCACTTTAAGCAGGCTACCCAGAGGCAGTGGGTCATAGAGTGCCAATCAGTCTCAGGTTAAAAGCATCTACTGGGCTTTCTTTTAAAAATCTCTGACAAGTAATTGTTAGTCAATTGTGAACAAGTTATAGGTAACCTCCATCTCATTGATCTCCTTGTTGCTTTAACTGGAAATAAAAAGAGCTTTTGTAAGAAAGTTCAAAGCCATCCTGGGCACAAAAAAAAAAAATCCTTCTAAAACTCCATCTCCCTACTAATCAGCACAGAACCAGGACTATCCAGCCAAAGGCTGAAAGTGGCATTGTGACTCTAAGTAGTAGAGCATTAGCCTGGAACAGAAGGACTCAGGGACAGTGCCCAGGCCTTGAGTCCAAACTGTAAATGCCAACCGGGACAAGCTATCCCAGCAATGGATGTTGAGACAATGGCCAGGACAAAGTCAGTCCTGACCATGGAAAACCATGGAAAAGAGTAAGAGATGATACCCTAAATGGAGTCACTTTATGCTTTATGCATTGTTTCTGGCAAAACTGGGGCTTCAGCTTCCACCCCCACTACAAAGGCAGAGGAGGGGTCCCGCAGAGCAGTGGGGACCTCACAGATGATGTCCTTCAGGGGAGGAGGCCTCACAGAAGAGGCTGCAAAAAGGGGTGTACCTCACTGGGAGGCCGCAGAACTGCGGGTGCCTCATGGGGAAGGGCACAGAAGTGAGGGTGCCTTGTGGGGGAGGCCGCAAAAGAGGGGAGGGCCTCACAGGGGAGACTGCAGAGGAGGGGAAACTGCAAAGGCAGTACACAGAGGAGGAGTTTAAACTTAAACTCATCCATATTTTTACCTTCAGTTGCAAGGGAGAGGGAAAGAGGGAGAGGGAAAGAGGAAGAGGGAGAGAGGGAGAGGGAGAGAGAGAGAGCCAGAGCTATCTGCCCAAGCACTCACAGAAGTGGAGTTTTAAATTTGGGGCAAAATTTGATTGAAGGGGCTCAGCAGCCCTCCAAGGCCCAGGTGGCCTTAATGTAAAGAAATTTAGTGTCCTACCCATGGTACGGGACCTGATGCCATGGGCCTATATTAGAGTGTTCTCCACAGTACAGGTTGGCTCCTAAAGGGGGTGGTGGCCCTGCCAGTGGAGAATGTCTTCATGTTTGTCCGTGCGCATTCCTTGGGACATGCGGGAGGGGTCCTTGGGCCAAGGTAGGCCCCTGGCACTTGGTCCACGTTTGGCTCTGATGGGGGAAAGGGGGGCTCGGTTAGTCACAGAGGCCCAGGTGGCCTTACCACTGAGATATCAGAATCAGAAACGCAGACCTCAGATAAACAGGTCACTTACCCTGGAGTGGGACTTAATTAGCAGTGTTGGATGGGCTGTTAGAGCGCTCAGTCAGGAGAAAGTTACCTTGGTGGTCCTCTGGTGACTGGCGGATAGGATCTCAGGATAGGTCCCAGGGAAGCTGGTTGAACTTCCTTCCGAAGTGGAGGGAGGATCAAACCCACTGGGGTGCCTATCCCCACAGGGCGACCAATGTAAGAGCATCAGACAAAAATCCATGCAAGGGGACCATGCAGAAGCAGGAAGGCAAAGGAGAAAGATTATTACAAGGTTTATTAGAGGAGCCATATTTCCCCCAATAGGGAGCACATGACCTCCATCACTATCCTGGTAGCAGGAGGATCTGAGGGAAAAGGAAGTGAGGTAGATGGGAGTCCAGGTGGGTCTGGGCAGAGAGAGGGAGGGGCCAGTTGTATGGAAGGAACTCCAGAAATGGGAGGGGGCCCGGGTGTAGGTGCTCATACTTCGAGCTCATGACTCTACCTGATTCTGGGGCCTGGATGAGCTGCCTTGATCTCTTCTAAGTCATTTACCACCTGAGGCTTTTCTGAACTCATACATCACTGCAAACTGCTAACATTCCTCCCTAGCACATCTCTCAATATATTTTTTCCATCATATATTTAAACATATTTATGTGTATACATTCTCTACCCTCCCCCAACTCCACACACAAAGGCATAGACCTTCAAAACAAAGCTTTTCTTTTTTTCCTTGCTACAGTGTCTAGAACCTAATAAACTCAATAGATACAAAAGAGTGAGTTGGGTACTAGTGTCACACCTGTAATGCTAGCTATTCAGGAAACTGAGATCTAGAATCACTTTTTCCATTTATTTTCCATTTTGATTAAAATTTAAGCATTAAAGGAACTTTTAAAGAGAATCAAGACTTCCTTTTTTCTGGAGGTTTCCTTCACTCCCTTTCACCTAGTCCAGCTAAATCTGTGTCCCCTGGGAGCTTTGGCATCCCAGAAAATCCATAGTCCCCCAGACCCGTTAAATTCAGACAGAATCCAGCATTGCCTTTAGTCATGTGGTGGGCAGAGCAGAAGGCATCCACCACGTGTGCTACCCAACACCTCTAATCCACACCTGTGCCACTTCCATACTCCCAGCCACATGGCAGCATTGTGTCACCATCGCTTGCACTGGCATAGGCTTTCGTGGTCATCAGGATAGATGTCCTGAGAGCTATTTCATCTGCACAAGGTGACCTTTCCTGGGTCCAGGTATATTGCTGATCTGGGAAATCACTGGTATTGGAGCAAGCCAGGGCTGCTGCAACCGCACCGTAGGATGCATCTCTCTGCAGCAAAACCTGAGGCCCTTCCTTCCTAGACACAATGGAGATCCTAGACAATTCCCTGCTTGTCCCTGGATGAGTCCATGAATATATCCACAGCCCTCATCTGTCAGAAATGAACAAAGAGTACAGAATTGTTCAAGTCATTTTCCTTCTTCACAGAAGGGTGCACTATCATCCTGGCCCCCCAGAGCGAGGCAGCACACCAAATGGGGGGATCCACTTGGTTTTCATCCCAACCTAGGAATGAAATTGTCCCTTCTCATGTTGCTAAGGAGTCAGGATCACATCTTTGTAAACAATCGGTTACCAGGGTAATAGGGTCATAGAAGGAAGACAAGTCATTCTAACCATCAGTGGACCATCCCTAGTCAAGAGCCAGTGTACTTTGAGAGGCCATTGCTCAAAAACAAACATCCTCTTTACCTGCTAATGAAACTGCAACTCCACTGCACCTCACCTTTGTCATTACAACAACAACAACAAAAAGAAAAGGAAAAGGGTGTTTTGGACTTTCTTGTCAGGACTGGCTTGAAACCACAATCCTCAGATTTCAACCTCCTGAGTAGTGCCAAGCTTTTTCATGAGACAATTCTCTCAAATTAACCACCAAGAAAGAAGCTAAAAGAAATAGAGAAAAGTCCAGGACTTGAGCTGAGGCTCAACTGGAAGATCATGGACAGCACCCATGCCCTGATTTCAAACCTATGACCAGCACATCATCATCATCATCATCATCATCATCATCATCATCATCATCATCATCATCATCATCATCATCATGTGAATAAAAAGACTGTAAGAGCCTATTAAGAATATTAAAATTGAGGGCTTGGAAGGTGGCTCAGTGGTAGAGCTCTTGCCTTGCATGCATGAGGCCCTGGGTTTGATTCCTCAGCACCATATAGCAAAAAGGAAAAAAGCCGGAAGTGGCGCTGTGGCTCAAGTGGTAGAGTGCTAGACTTGAGCTGAAGAGCTGAGGGATAGTGCCCAGGCCCAGAGTTCAAGCCCCATGAGCAACCAAAAAAAAAAAAAAAAGAATATTAAAATTGAGAGAGCCAGGCACTTTTTGGTGGCTGACATGTAATCCCAGTTAGGAGCATGAAATCTCAGGATGGTGGTTAAAAGCCCACCTGGGCAGGAAATTCCATGAGGCTCTGATCTCCAACTAACCAGCAAAAATGCCAGAAGTAGAGCTGTGGTTCAAGTGGTAAAGCAACAGCCTTGAATGAAAAAGCAAAATAACAGTGACCAGGCCCAGATACATAGGGTAGGACTACTACTAATTAATTAATTAAATACAAATACACAAATAAAAATCAGAGTGGAAGATGAGCACAAAACCAAGAGAATTGGTGGTTTACACCTGGAGCTCAAGCTACACAAAAGACAGAACTTGAAGATCTGGGTTCCAAGGCAACTGAGGCAGAAAAGTCCCTTAGGAATTTGTGAGTATGTATCAGGTGTGGGTCTTGAACCCAGGGCTTGAAATAGAATTTTTTTTTTCTTAAAGGTAGCATTCTACCACTTCCTTTCTTTGGGTGATGAAATGGAGATAAGTTTTACGGACTTACCTGCCTGGGCTTTCAACCCCAATCCTCAGATTTCAGGTGCTGATACAGTACTCTTATCTTCTATGAGATTTTTATCTTCCATGAACTGCCAAAAGTAAAAGAAGCCAGAAGTTGATCTGTGTGGCTCAAGCCACAGAGACTGCTTGCTTTGAGGGAAAACAAACAACAAAAACCCTCATACACAGTGGCCCTGCCCTGGTTTCAAACCCAGGAAGTGACCAGGCCCTATGTTCAAGCCCTAAGACCACCACCACCAGCAGCAAAAGAATGACTCAGGGACAGGGACTAGGCCCTGAATACAAGGCCTAGAAACAGCATAAAAAATAAAAGAAAAACAAATTCAGAGACTGTGGCTAGGCTCCAGAGTTCAAGGTCTAGAACCAGCACCAGGACACACATATACACACACACACACACACACACACACACACACACACACACACACACAAACACACACACGAAATGAACAATAGTATAAGAAGGCAAAAGAAGAAGAGAAAAGTCAATAAAATATTTTTAAGTAGTGGCTCATGCCTATAATCCCAGCTACTGTGGAAGCTGAAATTTTAGGATTGTGGTTCATAGTCAACCTGGGCAGGAAGCTCCATGACACTTGGTTTTATGTGTGCTAGTCCTGGGGCCTGAACTTGTGCTGTTTTGCACAAGACTAGAACTATTCTACTTCCCAGCTCTTGGTGATTAATTGGAGATGAGAGTCTCAACAACTTTCCTGCCCTGGCTGGCTTTGAACCACCATCCTCTGATTTTAGAGCCTGGCTAATATCCCTGTTTTCCCATGAGAATCTTTTTTTTTTCTTTTTGGTTGGTCATGGGGCTTGAACTCGGCCTGCACACTGTCCCTAAGCTCTTCAGCTCAAGGCTAGTGCTCTACCACTTGAGCCACAGGGCCACTTCTGGTTTTCTGGTGATTTAGTGGAGATAATTGTCTCATGGACTTTTCTTCCCAGTCTGGCTTTGAACTTCAATCCTCAGATCTCCCCCTCCTGAGTAGCTAGGATTACAGGTGTAAGCCACTGGCACTCAGCTTTTTTTTTTCTTTTCTTTTTCCTTTTTTGTGGGTTGTGGGGCCTGAACTCCAGCTCTGGATGGTGTCCCTTAGCTCTTCAGCTAAAGGCAAGCACTTTACCACTGAGCCACTTCCCAGCTCCGCCATGAGACACTTAACCCTTATGAATTACCAAATTTGTTTTACAAAGCCAGATGTTGAAATGTGGCTTAAGTTTTAGAGCCTGCCAGCCTTGCTCAGGACATGGGAGAGACTCCAGCACAGTGACCTTGCCCTGATTTCAGGTTTAGGAACAGTCACCACTCCCTGTGTTCCAGCCCTAGGATCAGAACCAAATAAATAAATAACTCCCCCATTTTCACTGTATTTGATGTTGGCGTAATTTGTGAAGGTGAAGGGAAAAAACAAATTGTTTAAATAGGGATACAGTTAGACCTATTGCAACAATGAGATGTACAAGAAATTATTTCAAAAAATGAACTTTACAACATTTGCCTGGTGGGGGGTGTAGAGGACATTATATAAACAAAGCCATTCATGAAGCTGTTGCTCAAGCTGTTACAGTATGCTAGCCTTGAGAAAAAACAATACAAAAAATGCTTCATTCACAGTGGCCCTGCCCTGACTTCAAGCCTCAGGAGAGTGGCCATGTCATGAGTGAAGCCCTAGCAAGAAAAATGAAAATAAATAAATAAATAAAGCCAGAACTTTATCTGTGGCTCAAGCCATGGAGATTGCTAGTCTTGAGAAAGAAAAGGGAAAAACCTCAGACACAGTGGCTCTGCCCTGATTTTATGACTAGCAAAAGTTAAGGCCCTATGTTCAAGACCTAGGACCAGCAATGAAGAAATAAAAATACAACAACAACAAAAACTCGGCAAAAATGCCCAAGTCCTGAGTACAAGCCATAAGAGCAGCACCTAAAATAAATGCAGAAAGAAAGAAAAATACATATAGAGCCACAATTTGGACTGTCTTGAGGTGGGAAGCCTACTAGTCTTGAGAATAAATTAGGAATAATGACCAGGCCTGGAGTTCAAGTACTATAACAAGCTCAAAAAAAAAAAAAATCTGTCGGGAACCAAAAGGAGTCTCTCAACATGAAGATAGGCTTGACTATCTCACCAGAACATCTTGTGGCTGAGTTTACAGAACCACTCTCAGAAATCCGACCCTTTCATCCTCCCTTATGCAAACATCCTGCAGCTGCTAATGACCACCACCCTTTCACCCTGCCCTATGCAAAAATCCTGCAGCTGCTATGGCCAATGAAAATTCTTCCTTATTCCAAGCATATAAATACCCCTGTGTGAAAAATAAAAATTTGCAGCTTGACCAGGATCCCTGTCTTGCTGTCATTCTTCGTGTCTCTTGTCCCTTCATTCCTTCTCGCTTAGGTTCATTGCCCTCGTTGACGTCCTGCAGGTCGGGAAAAAATCCACAAAAAAAACTTCAAAACAAAAACCTCAGAAACAGTGGCCAGCCCTAATAATAAGCTAGATGACCCGAACTTACAAAAAAGAGAAAAAGAATAATAAATTAAGTGAAAAGAAGGGCAAAAATATTAGAGCCAATTCAATATTTCAAAAATATGGTTCACACCTATAATCCTACCTGCTCAAATGGCTGAAATCTGAGCATTTGTGGTTTGAATCCAGCCTGGGCAGGAAAGTAAATGAGAATTCTTTTCATTTATGCTATTCCTGGGCTTAAACTTGAGTTTTACTCAAGGGTAGAGCTCTACTACTTCCTACCTGTTGCTGGTTAATTGGTGAAAAACGCCTCATTGATTTTCATGCCTAGGATGGCTTTGAACCTTGGTTCTCAACTTTCAAGACTCTGTATAGTCATCTTGGCTTCCTGTAGTACTTTTTTCCTTTCTGTATTTTTTGACAGTTGTGGGGCTTGAACTCAGGACTTGTGTGCTGTCCTTGACCCTCTTGTACTCAGAGAGCCTTGTGCTCTACCATTTGTGCCATAGCGCCACTTCTGGGTTTTGAGTGGTTAATTGGACATAAGAGTCTCACAAGGACTTTTCTGTCTGGGCTGGCTTCCAACTGAGGTCCTCAGATCTCAGCCTGTTGAGTAGTTAGAGCCATAGAACACTTATCTCATATTTGTTAGGTTTTAAAAAAGAGATAGCTGAGTAAGAACAGCACCATGCACATGGTATTCAGGTAAGGGGTAGGTTTATTCAGTAGACCTGCTGGGACCAGGCAAGGTTGGCACTCCTCATGGCTGGGAAAGGCCTTGGAATGAGAGAGAGCTGGGAAAGAGAGGAAAGAGAGGAAAGAGATAGAAAAGAGCAGAGAGAGCAGAGAGATGAGACAGAGCAGAGAGAGAGCAGAGAGAGAGAGCAGAGAGAGCAGAGAGAGGGCGTCTGGGCCTGGGCTAGGCCTTATCTAGGGTACGGGTGGAGAAAGGTGTGGCCACATCAAATTCAGATGTGACCTCAGTGGATGCAGATGTGACCTCTTCCAGGTGTCCCAGTTGCCTAGGTAATGCAGGTACTGGGTGGAGACTTTGCTGTGAGGAGGGTGGAGTCTGCTTGCCATCCAGGAGCGGACCTTACAATATTAACCACCCCCCCCCGAAAAAAAAGATGTGCTATGGCTCAAATTGTAAAACTTCCATCCTAGAAGGGGGGAAAAGCCCAGCACCTCAAGAAGACTGGCAGGTCAAGCCCTAGGATCACCATAAAAAAAATAAAAACCAGGGCTGGTAAAGTGGCTCAGTGGTAGAGTGTTTGCTTGCCTTGGATGCATGAGGCCCTGGTTCGATTTCTCAACATCACATAAGCAGAAAAAAAAGCTGGAAGTGGTGTTGTGCCTCAAATGGTAGAGGACCTGGAGCTGAAATGCTGAGGGACAGCACCCAGGCCCTGAGTTCAAGCCCCATGACCAGCCAAAATAAATAAATAAATAAAAGCCAAATACAAAGAAATAAATACAACCACCAAAAATAAAAAGGAAGAGTAGTGCACTGGCTAAAGATGTAGTGCCTGCTAACTTAGAGGGGGTGGGGTGCGGAGTGGGAGAAAGCATGGAGACTGGAGACTGGCCAGGCCACTTTGAAGCCCTGGGATTAACACAAAGAATAAAAACAACAACAGAAAGGCAGAAAGTGAGCTTTGGCTCAAATAGACTATCAGCTTTAAATCAAAAACAAAAACTAAACAACACTGACCAGGCCCTGTGTTCAAGCCCTAGGTCCAGAACCAAAACATAAGAAAAACCTAGCCAGGTGCCAAACGGTCACACCAGTAATCCTAGCTACTCATACTCAGGAGGCTGAGTTCTGCGGATCACAGTTTGATGCAAGGAAGGAAAGTCCGAGAAACATAATAAACTACTCAGAAAAAGCTGGAAGTGGTGCTGTGGCTGAAGTGGTGAGCAAAAGAAGCTCAGGGACAGAGCCCAGGCAGAAGAGTTTAAGCCCAAAGGCTGGCAAAAAGGAACAAAGAAAAAAAGAAAGTGAGTAATTAAGCTGTGGTTCAAGGTATGAAGCCTGCTAACCTGGAGAAAAAAGGTAAAAAATGTAAACAAAAATATTAAAAAATTATTCCCAGAACCACATGCTCCAGTGCACTTTTCCCTACATCCTTAGTGTGCAGACAACCAGGCCAATGCCCCTGCTATATCCTGTATCTCAATGCCAAAAATTTCAATTATTTGAAAACTGCCTTCCGAGAATTGCCACATAGGGACCACATTGAGAATTATTGACCTCAAAAATATTTATTAACATGATTTCTTTTATTCTTGTGATTTTTCTATGTCCTTCTCATCATTACTTCCCTAGCACCTAGCAAATTAACTAGAATAAAAATATAGAGACATATCTGCTTATTGAACATCTACATGTATATTTGGGATAATAAGTTGGTTTATATGGGGTCATCAACACTGAGCATTTTTTACAATGAGCCTCATACTTTGTAAAAAACAAAAACAAATAACACATTTAACCCTCAAGAACTCTACATTTGCCAGTCAGCAGTCACTCATACCTGTCATCCTAGCTACTAAAGGGAAGCAGGTGCTTGTGTTGTTCAAAAATAGTAATGTTGGAAGTGGCGCTGTAGCTCAAGTGGTAGAGTGCTCGCCTTGAGCTGAAGGGCTAAGGGACAGCGCCCAGGCCCAGAGTTCAAGCCCCACGGCCGACAAAAAAAAAAAAAAGTAATGTTACAAAGATAATGAAAAGCCGAGAAATTATTATAGACTAAAGGAGATCAAGTATACACAACTATATATAATTCATGATTATGTACTGGTATTAGTACTGGAGAAAAAAAATGACAGGGACAGAATTGAGCCAATTGTCAAGACTGAAATATAGACAAAGATTAAGCAAAAGTATGGCATTGTGATTAATTTACTGAAGCCGGTAATTACTGTGGCTATGTAATAACAGGACATTTTTATCCTGAGGAGAGCAAGATTAAAATATGTAGGAATAGAGGACTATGATATATACAAGTTCATCTCAAATGTATGTCCACAAAGAGAACATACACGCAAATAAGTGATTAAGTGAATGAAGGAAAATGTTAACTATAGTGAATTTTCATAAAAAGCACACAAATACTGTTTATATTCTTTTTATGACTGATTTGGCCTGGATGGTTCAGGAAGGTCACCTGAGCAGTGAAGCTAAATGCTTCCTTGGGTGGATCATTCTTGTTGTCATCACCCACGTTGCCACACCAAACATCTTTGGCTGACATGCTTATAGAATTTTTTTGTGCATAGTATGTCGATAGATGTTCTTAATGGGATTATAAGAGAGGCGGGCATTATCACACTTTGGCAATAAAGATAATGAAGGCTGGAAGAGGTCAAGAATTTCCACAAGATTTCTTAGCAAAGGTTAGTGGTTAAACCTTGGCCTCCACTCTCAATGCTCTTTGCATCACATTACAGAAGAATGAATGGAGAGTATGAAGCAGATATTGTATAAAGTAAATGGAATTCAGGGCTGGGAATGTGGCTTAGTAGTAGAGTGTTTGCCTAGCATGCATGAAGCCCTGAGTTTGATTCCTCAGTACCACACAAACAGAAAGAGACAGAAGTGACCCTGTGGCACAAATGGTAGAGCAATAGCCTTCAGCACAAAGAGGCTCAGGGACAGAACCCAGGCCCTGAGTTCAAGCCCCAGGACCAGAAAAAAAAGAAAAGAAAAAGAATTTTAAAAATGGAATTCAAGTTATGGGAAGAGTTTCAGGCAGAGAAAATGAGTGCCAAGATTAGGGGGTGAAAGCATAGCAGGAAGTTTAGTATAATCACAGCATTTAATGTAAACAAAGGAAAAAAGCAACAAAGTAGGATCCAGCAAAGACTAGGCCTTTACATCCTAGTAAGATTTCAAAGTTTCTAACGAAGAGATGAGGAACCACTGAATGAATTTTAGAACAGAGACAAGTAAGATCAAATTTAAATCAAAGGAAGATCATTTTAATGGCTGAGTAGAGAACTGATCAGCACTAATCTAGGAACAAAAAAAGGAAGTAAAATTGAGGGAATAATCCATGATCCAAGTGAGCAAGGTGATGTTTAAATCAGCGGGAGAAAGGATTAATGTTGGAAGGGTGCTAAGGAAAGTGCTATCTTGATGATGGGAAAACAGAACACCTCACTGAAGAAACATGCAAACATATGGGTAAGTCAAGAGCAAACTATAATCAAGACAGCCAAACATACTGTCAGGAAATATTCCTTCTCTCTTTACACACCTAAATCCTATCCAGTCACTCACTTTGAGACCAGCCAAAGGTTTTAACCTTTAGAATCTATATATTTCTTAATCATCAGTCTATAGCTTAAAGGGCAAATTGTTACTGCTTTATCTGACCATTGTCCCCCAAATTTCCTGGGATTGGTGGGAAGAATGTATCATAGCTCATTTGTGCCTCTCCCTTGGCATTTAAGAGAAAGAATTAAAATGACTTAGCAATCCCAAGTATAAGATGGATTGTGAAGGTGATCTCATTAATACCATCCTTACCAACGTAACTCATTTAAGCAACATTTAACTATATCCTAATATGAATAAAAATCTAAAACCTGACTCGTAGGTTGTCATCCAACTAAATCCTACTGGGTGCAAGAAATTAATCTAAAAACATAATGACATACCTATATCACAAAATATTGACAAAATGATCCAATAGCATGCAGAATTTTTTTCATTTATATTTATCTCATTCTGTTCTAAAAAATTATTTAGTGTATACTTAGAATGTAAATAATATTCCAATATATACATTTAACTTACAATGTTCAGATATACAATGTATTATGTTTGAGTGTTAATAACTTTTTTTTGGTAAGTGTTGCGAACAAAATGAGGCAGGTCACTGCTGTGGCTCATGCCTGTAAACCTAGCTATTTGGGAAGTTGAGAATGGAGGATTATAATTTGAGGTCAGCCTTGGCAGCACAGTTTGTGAGATCCCTTCTCAGCCATAGCCTGTTACATTAATATGTGCTCATCCTCCTACACTAATGTGAGAGTCCAAAATTAAGAGGATCTCAGTTCCAGCCCAGCCTGGGCAGAAAATTTTAGGAGATTCCATCTCAACAGAGAGGCTGGACACAGTGGCAAGTGTCTGTGATCCTAACAATGACAGGAAGACTGAAATCGGTAATTGTAGTTCAGGCATGCATCCAGGCAGGAAACCATACTCTCCCTGAAAACAGTCAAGGGAAAGCAGGGCCCAAGGCATGGCTCAGTGGTAGAGTGTCTGCTTACTAAGTTTGAGTGAGCTGAGCTCAAACCCCAGTACCATCATAACAAAGGAAAACAATGGTGGAAGATCACTACCAAATACTTTCCACAGAATTAAGTATATATTGGGCAGGAGTGTGGCCCAGTATTAGGCTAGGGGTATAACTCCATGGTAGAGTACTTGCCTGAGGCTTGGTGACTGGCATTGAGATGAGGAGAAGTTGCATCGAAAGTATGTAGGATGGTGCTGGTGGCTCACGGCAATAATCAGCTACTCAGGAGGCTGAGACCTGGAGGATGGACGTTTAAAGCCAGCCAGGCAGAAAATTCTGTTTAGATCTATCTCCACTTAGCAAGAAAAAGACAGACTGGTGTCGTGGTTCAGATTAGTAAGACATCAGCTGAGTTCAAGCTGTGGTCCTGGCACCAAAAACAACAATAACAAAATAAATAAATAAAGGAATAAAGTGTGGGCTTTGGAGGGACTTTGGAGAAAGGCAGGACTCTCCCAAAATCGGAAGACATATTCTTAGGCAAAGGGATGGCAAGGACCAAGAATGCTGATAGAAAAAGATGACCAACACTACCACAACAGCAGGTTCCTACCTTTATCCCCGTCAGCTACTTCCATTTTTTCAGTACTTCATTGAGATATCATTAAATGCCAACATCACTGCTGAATTCTCAACAAATATCACTGAGGAGGGCTGGCAAAGAGTGAGAGGAGTTGGGCAGGAGTCTCTTTTCAGAGTCATTTCTGGTGAACATATTAGACAAAAATCCAACTGTTTAGAAAATCCCTCAGAGTCCTCTGAATGGTATTTAAAGTTCAAGATTCCCATTCCTACACCAAACAGATGCTGATTACATGAACAAATGCAGTTAATTGCAGAAAAAAGTTTATAAATAACACAACTGTCATACTGAGGACTAATTAGAAAGAATGCAACTATCTAAACACATCACAATGGCTTTATGTGTTTCCTAAGTTAAGACTTCTAAAAAGCAGATTTTTTAATCTATTATATCTTTGGAATCATTAAAATAATTACCATCTCTTGCTTATGACTATTATGCCACTTATTGAATACATTATTTCATTTTTGTTTTGTTTTGTTTTGTTTTTGCCAGTCTTGGGGTCTGAACTCTGGGCCTGGGCACTGTCTCTCAGCTCTTCAGCTCTTCAGCTCAAGGCTAGTGCTCTACCACTTGAGCCACAGCACCACTTCTGGCTTTTTCTGCTTATGTGGTACTGAGGAATTGAACCCAAGGCCTCATGCATGCAAGGCAAGCACTCTACCACTGAGACACCTTCCCAGCCTCTGAATAAAGTATTTAATTTAGTACTTATTTTAACAACCTGTAAGGAATTAGATTGGGTTACCTTACAGATGAGAAAAGAGCTCAGGATCGCAGGTCACATGGCTTTAGTAAAAGACAGATCTTCATTTTGACTCAGTGGATAACTCCAAAGCCCATCATAGTTAACTGCCATGTCAATACTTCAGAAAAACATTAAGAACTTATGTTCAAAAAATCTTTTTTTCTTTTTTTTGTGCAAGTCCTAGGGCATGAACTCAGGGCGTGGGTGCTGTCCCTGAGCTTCTTCAGCTCAAATCTAACAATCTATCACTTGAGCTACAGCTCCACTTTGGGCTTTTGGTCGATAC